>NC_059431.1:120302490-120397490 GCF_021028975.2 Sphaerodactylus townsendi
CCACCCCCCCCCCCCCCCACCCCCCCCCCCCCCCACCCCCCCCCCCCCCCACCCCCCCCCCCCCCCACCCCCCCCCCCCCCCACCCCCCCCCCCCCCCACCCCCCCCCCCCCCCACCCCCCCCCCCCCCCACCCCCCCCCCCCCCCACCCCCCCCCCCCCCCACCCCCCCCCCCCCCCACCCCCCCCCCCCCCCACCCCCCCCCCCCCCCACCCCCCCCCCCCCCCACCCCCCCCCCCCCCCACCCCCCCCCCCCCCCACCCCCCCCCCCCCCCACCCCCCCCCCCCCCCACCCCCCCCCCCCCCCACCCCCCCCCCCCCCCACCCCCCCCCCCCCCCACCCCCCCCCCCCCCCACCCCCCCCCCCCCCCACCCCCCCCCCCCCCCACCCCCCCCCCCCCCCACCCCCCCCCCCCCCCACCCCCCCCCCCCCCCACCCCCCCCCCCCCCCACCCCCCCCCCCCCCCACCCCCCCCCCCCCCCACCCCCCCCCCCCCCCACCCCCCCCCCCCCCCACCCCCCCCCCCCCCCACCCCCCCCCCCCCCCACCCCCCCCCCCCCCCACCCCCCCCCCCCCCCACCCCCCCCCCCCCCCACCCCCCCCCCCCCCCACCCCCCCCCCCCCCCACCCCCCCCCCCCCCCACCCCCCCCCCCCCCCACCCCCCCCCCCCCCCACCCCCCCCCCCCCCCACCCCCCCCCCCCCCCACCCCCCCCCCCCCCCACCCCCCCCCCCCCCCACCCCCCCCCCCCCCCACCCCCCCCCCCCCCCACCCCCCCCCCCCCCCACCCCCCCCCCCCCCCACCCCCCCCCCCCCCCACCCCCCCCCCCCCCCACCCCCCCCCCCCCCCACCCCCCCCCCCCCCCACCCCCCCCCCCCCCCACCCCCCCCCCCCCCCACCCCCCCCCCCCCCCACCCCCCCCCCCCCCCACCCCCCCCCCCCCCCACCCCCCCCCCCCCCCACCCCCCCCCCCCCCCACCCCCCCCCCCCCCCACCCCCCCCCCCCCCCACCCCCCCCCCCCCCCACCCCCCCCCCCCCCCACCCCCCCCCCCCCCCACCCCCCCCCCCCCCCACCCCCCCCCCCCCCCACCCCCCCCCCCCCCCACCCCCCCCCCCCCCCACCCCCCCCCCCCCCCACCCCCCCCCCCCCCCACCCCCCCCCCCCCCCACCCCCCCCCCCCCCCACCCCCCCCCCCCCCCACCCCCCCCCCCCCCCACCCCCCCCCCCCCCCACCCCCCCCCCCCCCCACCCCCCCCCCCCCCCACCCCCCCCCCCCCCCACCCCCCCCCCCCCCCACCCCCCCCCCCCCCCACCCCCCCCCCCCCCCACCCCCCCCCCCCCCCACCCCCCCCCCCCCCCACCCCCCCCCCCCCCCACCCCCCCCCCCCCCCACCCCCCCCCCCCCCCACCCCCCCCCCCCCCCACCCCCCCCCCCCCCCACCCCCCCCCCCCCCCACCCCCCCCCCCCCCCACCCCCCCCCCCCCCCACCCCCCCCCCCCCCCACCCCCCCCCCCCCCCACCCCCCCCCCCCCCCACCCCCCCCCCCCCCCACCCCCCCCCCCCCCCACCCCCCCCCCCCCCCACCCCCCCCCCCCCCCACCCCCCCCCCCCCCCACCCCCCCCCCCCCCCACCCCCCCCCCCCCCCACCCCCCCCCCCCCCCACCCCCCCCCCCCCCCACCCCCCCCCCCCCCCACCCCCCCCCCCCCCCACCCCCCCCCCCCCCCACCCCCCCCCCCCCCCACCCCCCCCCCCCCCCACCCCCCCCCCCCCCCACCCCCCCCCCCCCCCACCCCCCCCCCCCCCCACCCCCCCCCCCCCCCACCCCCCCCCCCCCCCACCCCCCCCCCCCCCCACCCCCCCCCCCCCCCACCCCCCCCCCCCCCCACCCCCCCCCCCCCCCACCCCCCCCCCCCCCCACCCCCCCCCCCCCCCACCCCCCCCCCCCCCCACCCCCCCCCCCCCCCACCCCCCCCCCCCCCCACCCCCCCCCCCCCCCACCCCCCCCCCCCCCCACCCCCCCCCCCCCCCACCCCCCCCCCCCCCCACCCCCCCCCCCCCCCACCCCCCCCCCCCCCCACCCCCCCCCCCCCCCACCCCCCCCCCCCCCCACCCCCCCCCCCCCCCACCCCCCCCCCCCCCCACCCCCCCCCCCCCCCACCCCCCCCCCCCCCCACCCCCCCCCCCCCCCACCCCCCCCCCCCCCCACCCCCCCCCCCCCCCACCCCCCCCCCCCCCCACCCCCCCCCCCCCCCACCCCCCCCCCCCCCCACCCCCCCCCCCCCCCACCCCCCCCCCCCCCCACCCCCCCCCCCCCCCACCCCCCCCCCCCCCCACCCCCCCCCCCCCCCACCCCCCCCCCCCCCCACCCCCCCCCCCCCCCACCCCCCCCCCCCCCCACCCCCCCCCCCCCCCACCCCCCCCCCCCCCCACCCCCCCCCCCCCCCACCCCCCCCCCCCCCCACCCCCCCCCCCCCCCACCCCCCCCCCCCCCCACCCCCCCCCCCCCCCACCCCCCCCCCCCCCCACCCCCCCCCCCCCCCACCCCCCCCCCCCCCCACCCCCCCCCCCCCCCACCCCCCCCCCCCCCCACCCCCCCCCCCCCCCACCCCCCCCCCCCCCCACCCCCCCCCCCCCCCACCCCCCCCCCCCCCCACCCCCCCCCCCCCCCACCCCCCCCCCCCCCCACCCCCCCCCCCCCCCACCCCCCCCCCCCCCCACCCCCCCCCCCCCCCACCCCCCCCCCCCCCCACCCCCCCCCCCCCCCACCCCCCCCCCCCCCCACCCCCCCCCCCCCCCACCCCCCCCCCCCCCCACCCCCCCCCCCCCCCACCCCCCCCCCCCCCCACCCCCCCCCCCCCCCACCCCCCCCCCCCCCCACCCCCCCCCCCCCCCACCCCCCCCCCCCCCCACCCCCCCCCCCCCCCACCCCCCCCCCCCCCCACCCCCCCCCCCCCCCACCCCCCCCCCCCCCCACCCCCCCCCCCCCCCACCCCCCCCCCCCCCCACCCCCCCCCCCCCCCACCCCCCCCCCCCCCCACCCCCCCCCCCCCCCACCCCCCCCCCCCCCCACCCCCCCCCCCCCCCACCCCCCCCCCCCCCCACCCCCCCCCCCCCCCACCCCCCCCCCCCCCCACCCCCCCCCCCCCCCACCCCCCCCCCCCCCCACCCCCCCCCCCCCCCACCCCCCCCCCCCCCCACCCCCCCCCCCCCCCACCCCCCCCCCCCCCCACCCCCCCCCCCCCCCACCCCCCCCCCCCCCCACCCCCCCCCCCCCCCACCCCCCCCCCCCCCCACCCCCCCCCCCCCCCACCCCCCCCCCCCCCCACCCCCCCCCCCCCCCACCCCCCCCCCCCCCCACCCCCCCCCCCCCCCACCCCCCCCCCCCCCCACCCCCCCCCCCCCCCACCCCCCCCCCCCCCCACCCCCCCCCCCCCCCACCCCCCCCCCCCCCCACCCCCCCCCCCCCCCACCCCCCCCCCCCCCCACCCCCCCCCCCCCCCACCCCCCCCCCCCCCCACCCCCCCCCCCCCCCACCCCCCCCCCCCCCCACCCCCCCCCCCCCCCACCCCCCCCCCCCCCCACCCCCCCCCCCCCCCACCCCCCCCCCCCCCCACCCCCCCCCCCCCCCACCCCCCCCCCCCCCCACCCCCCCCCCCCCCCACCCCCCCCCCCCCCCACCCCCCCCCCCCCCCACCCCCCCCCCCCCCCACCCCCCCCCCCCCCCACCCCCCCCCCCCCCCACCCCCCCCCCCCCCCACCCCCCCCCCCCCCCACCCCCCCCCCCCCCCACCCCCCCCCCCCCCCACCCCCCCCCCCCCCCACCCCCCCCCCCCCCCACCCCCCCCCCCCCCCACCCCCCCCCCCCCCCACCCCCCCCCCCCCCCACCCCCCCCCCCCCCCACCCCCCCCCCCCCCCACCCCCCCCCCCCCCCACCCCCCCCCCCCCCCACCCCCCCCCCCCCCCACCCCCCCCCCCCCCCACCCCCCCCCCCCCCCACCCCCCCCCCCCCCCACCCCCCCCCCCCCCCACCCCCCCCCCCCCCCACCCCCCCCCCCCCCCACCCCCCCCCCCCCCCACCCCCCCCCCCCCCCACCCCCCCCCCCCCCCACCCCCCCCCCCCCCCACCCCCCCCCCCCCCCACCCCCCCCCCCCCCCACCCCCCCCCCCCCCCACCCCCCCCCCCCCCCACCCCCCCCCCCCCCCACCCCCCCCCCCCCCCACCCCCCCCCCCCCCCACCCCCCCCCCCCCCCACCCCCCCCCCCCCCCACCCCCCCCCCCCCCCACCCCCCCCCCCCCCCACCCCCCCCCCCCCCCACCCCCCCCCCCCCCCACCCCCCCCCCCCCCCACCCCCCCCCCCCCCCACCCCCCCCCCCCCCCACCCCCCCCCCCCCCCACCCCCCCCCCCCCCCACCCCCCCCCCCCCCCACCCCCCCCCCCCCCCACCCCCCCCCCCCCCCACCCCCCCCCCCCCCCACCCCCCCCCCCCCCCACCCCCCCCCCCCCCCACCCCCCCCCCCCCCCACCCCCCCCCCCCCCCACCCCCCCCCCCCCCCACCCCCCCCCCCCCCCACCCCCCCCCCCCCCCACCCCCCCCCCCCCCCACCCCCCCCCCCCCCCACCCCCCCCCCCCCCCACCCCCCCCCCCCCCCACCCCCCCCCCCCCCCACCCCCCCCCCCCCCCACCCCCCCCCCCCCCCACCCCCCCCCCCCCCCACCCCCCCCCCCCCCCACCCCCCCCCCCCCCCACCCCCCCCCCCCCCCACCCCCCCCCCCCCCCACCCCCCCCCCCCCCCACCCCCCCCCCCCCCCACCCCCCCCCCCCCCCACCCCCCCCCCCCCCCACCCCCCCCCCCCCCCACCCCCCCCCCCCCCCACCCCCCCCCCCCCCCACCCCCCCCCCCCCCCACCCCCCCCCCCCCCCACCCCCCCCCCCCCCCACCCCCCCCCCCCCCCACCCCCCCCCCCCCCCACCCCCCCCCCCCCCCACCCCCCCCCCCCCCCACCCCCCCCCCCCCCCACCCCCCCCCCCCCCCACCCCCCCCCCCCCCCACCCCCCCCCCCCCCCACCCCCCCCCCCCCCCACCCCCCCCCCCCCCCACCCCCCCCCCCCCCCACCCCCCCCCCCCCCCACCCCCCCCCCCCCCCACCCCCCCCCCCCCCCACCCCCCCCCCCCCCCACCCCCCCCCCCCCCCACCCCCCCCCCCCCCCACCCCCCCCCCCCCCCACCCCCCCCCCCCCCCACCCCCCCCCCCCCCCACCCCCCCCCCCCCCCACCCCCCCCCCCCCCCACCCCCCCCCCCCCCCACCCCCCCCCCCCCCCACCCCCCCCCCCCCCCACCCCCCCCCCCCCCCACCCCCCCCCCCCCCCACCCCCCCCCCCCCCCACCCCCCCCCCCCCCCACCCCCCCCCCCCCCCACCCCCCCCCCCCCCCACCCCCCCCCCCCCCCACCCCCCCCCCCCCCCACCCCCCCCCCCCCCCACCCCCCCCCCCCCCCACCCCCCCCCCCCCCCACCCCCCCCCCCCCCCACCCCCCCCCCCCCCCACCCCCCCCCCCCCCCACCCCCCCCCCCCCCCACCCCCCCCCCCCCCCACCCCCCCCCCCCCCCACCCCCCCCCCCCCCCACCCCCCCCCCCCCCCACCCCCCCCCCCCCCCACCCCCCCCCCCCCCCACCCCCCCCCCCCCCCACCCCCCCCCCCCCCCACCCCCCCCCCCCCCCACCCCCCCCCCCCCCCACCCCCCCCCCCCCCCACCCCCCCCCCCCCCCACCCCCCCCCCCCCCCACCCCCCCCCCCCCCCACCCCCCCCCCCCCCCACCCCCCCCCCCCCCCACCCCCCCCCCCCCCCACCCCCCCCCCCCCCCACCCCCCCCCCCCCCCACCCCCCCCCCCCCCCACCCCCCCCCCCCCCCACCCCCCCCCCCCCCCACCCCCCCCCCCCCCCACCCCCCCCCCCCCCCACCCCCCCCCCCCCCCACCCCCCCCCCCCCCCACCCCCCCCCCCCCCCACCCCCCCCCCCCCCCACCCCCCCCCCCCCCCACCCCCCCCCCCCCCCACCCCCCCCCCCCCCCACCCCCCCCCCCCCCCACCCCCCCCCCCCCCCACCCCCCCCCCCCCCCACCCCCCCCCCCCCCCACCCCCCCCCCCCCCCACCCCCCCCCCCCCCCACCCCCCCCCCCCCCCACCCCCCCCCCCCCCCACCCCCCCCCCCCCCCACCCCCCCCCCCCCCCACCCCCCCCCCCCCCCACCCCCCCCCCCCCCCACCCCCCCCCCCCCCCACCCCCCCCCCCCCCCACCCCCCCCCCCCCCCACCCCCCCCCCCCCCCACCCCCCCCCCCCCCCACCCCCCCCCCCCCCCACCCCCCCCCCCCCCCACCCCCCCCCCCCCCCACCCCCCCCCCCCCCCACCCCCCCCCCCCCCCACCCCCCCCCCCCCCCACCCCCCCCCCCCCCCACCCCCCCCCCCCCCCACCCCCCCCCCCCCCCCCCCCCCCCCCCCCCCCCCCCCCCCCCCCCCCACCCCCCCCCCCCCCCACCCCCCCCCAACCCACCACCCCCCCCCCCCCCCCCCCCCCCCCCCCCCCCCCTCCCCCCCCCACCCCCCCCCCCCCCACCCCCCCCCCCCCCCACCCCCACCCCCCCCACCCCCACCCCCACCCCCACTACCACCACCCCCACTACCCCCCCCCCCCCACCCCCCCCCCCCCCCATTGGACAGGGAGACCGCATTGAGACCTCGATAATCTGTGCAAAGCCGTAAAGACCCATCTTTCTTTTTGACAAACAAAACGGGAGCAGCGTGTGTGTGTTTGGTAGCCCGCCGTATGAACCCGCGAGCAAGGTTCTTATCTAAGAAGGCACGAAGTTCCTTCTCCTCATTGGGACTCATGCGGTAGATTCTACCCTTGGGTAGTTGTGCCCCTGGTTGTATGACAATTTTACAGTCAGTGTCTCTGTGAGGTGGCAACTGATCGCATTCCTGCTCCTGAAAAACTCTGGCTAGATCCTGATATGCAGGTGGGATGTCAATAGAATCGGGAGCAATCACTGAGGAAGCCAGAGAGGGGGGTGTGTCAGGAGACGTTGGGTTTTCTTCCCAATTCATGTGTTCACCACAGGGAGGGTCAGTGAATTCTAGGATCCTTTCTTTCCAAATGAATTTTGGTTCATGTAACAATAACCAAGGCATGCCCAAAACTATGGAGTGTTTGGCCACTGGCGCCAAAATGAAACTAATTTTCTCCCAATGGTCGGCGCAACGGAGGAGAACCGGCTGTGTTTTGTACTGGGCCGGTCCTTCGTTTCCGAGGGGGCTGCCGTCCATCTGGGTGAATGGTATGGGCTTAGCCAGGGGAATTCGATCTAGACCTAGCTCCTCTGCCACCTGGGGCCGCATTAAGCAGTGGGAGCAGCCGGAATCCACAAGGGCTGAGGCTATAATGCGAGTGTGTTTAGCGGGGTTGGCCAGAAATGCTTGAACGGTAATGGGAGCGCTGCCTTCACTCACCGCGTCAGGAGTCGGGCCCATGTCCATGGTGGCTGAAGAAAGGCAAACAGCTGCTTCCCCCTCCTCTGGGTCGCCTTCGGTCACCGCTTTAGACGAGCCAGTGGGAGGCGGCCCTGACCTGCGTGGTGGTTTGGCCGACGGAGTGCGCGGAGTTGGAGCGGTTGGTTTTTGCTTCTTGGGACAGTTGGCGGCTAGATGACCTGGCCCTCCGCAGTAAAGACACAACCCAAGTCGGCGACGGCGTTCAGAGGTGGTTTCGGTAGGAGCGGCTGGGCTTGATTTGGTGAACACAGTAGTGGTTTTAGGGCGTGGGCGGCCTCCTTGACGAGCGTATTCCAAACGAGACGCCACTTGAGACCCCAACTGGATCCAATCTGCAATGGTACGAGGAACCCGAATTAAAAACACCGTTTCACGTAGTTTGCTGTCCACAGCATCCGAGAAGTATTCGCATTTCATGCGTTCAGGCCACTCAGGAGGAAGTCGAGCAGCCGCCGCACGAAATTCACGGACAAATTCTGCAAACGGGCGGTTGCCTTGCTGGATGGTTTTGATGGTGCGAATAGCTTCATTTTCGGCGCCTGGATCTTGAAAGCGCGCTCTTAAAGCTTGGAGGAATGCGGGCACTGTACGAGAGTCCTCATCCTGCAAATCCAAAACAGTCACGAACCAGTCGGCTGCTGCCCCATCCAGGACTGAGCCGATGTCCCGTATTTTTTCGCGTTCAGACCGGTATAGATCATCATAGTCTTCCAAGTGGGCATTGAGTTGCAAGATGAAGTAGGGAAGTTTGGAAGCGGTCCCATCAAAACGGGCTGGTATCGGGGGGCGATAGTAGCCCCGTTCGACGGCTCTAGGCGCCTGCTGGGGAGGTGGTTGCGCTGGTTGAGCAGGTTGGGCAGGCAGCTGTTGTACGGGGGGGGCCGGAATCGGGGGCGCTGGCGGTGCCGCTGGCGTTTGGGTGGCAGGACCCAGGTACGTGGCCCCCCTGGCACCGGCATGATCAGTAACAGCATAGACTCCAACTTGGGACCCCCTGGTCTGCTGCCTCCTTAGTTCCCTCTCCAACGCAGCCAGCTCCCTCTCCTTGCGAGTCAATGCATCTTGGTGCGCATGCAAAGCAGCTTTTTCCCGTTCTAACTTAACCAGTTCGTCCCGTTTAAGGGCTTCAGTGAGTTCACTTTGCGTGCGCAGAGCCTGAACGCTTTCGCGTTGCCGTTGTAAATCCAGTCTGGACTGTTCCAGGACTTTATCATGGACTGACCGATTCTGGGCATATTGTCGTTGGAGCACGTCTTTGGCGCGGTCCAACTCGAGCTGGACTTCTTTGCGTTGCTGTTCTCGGTCCCTCTGCAGGTTTTCGCGCTCTTGCTGCAACTGTGCCCGTTCCTCCTCCCATAGCTGGCGTTCACGGTTCCATGCCGCTTGGGCATCTCGCAGTCGTCCCACTTCCTCATCCCAGTCCTCTCTCGATGGGAGAGGAAACCGGTCCGGCTGGGAAGGCAGGCTTTCTTCGGACTCTTCGTCGTCTGGAAGCGAGGCATCGGAGGCACCGTAGCCGCCGTAGCCACCGGTGGCTCCCCGAGGCACCTCAGGTGCGGTCGCTGGCCCGGGATTAGGGGGGTCCGATTGGGAAGCGGTACGGATACCCCTCCCAATTCCAGGTTTAGTCCCGGTGTCCTTTGGACGGGCCCCAGTGCTGTGCCACGGTGGTTCTTTGGGAGCATCACCAAAATCTGAGTCCAGGAATCGTTCAATGGATTCCTGGGTTGCCGCATGAAAGGTGGTCCAAAGCCCGTCTCCTCCATGACGGAGTTGCATCTGAGGGTTTGTAATCCACACGAAAGCGGGTAGAGATGCGATCCACAGAAGCTCGATCCATGGACAGCGCCCAAAAGCGACTCATGGAAGTCCCCATAAGTGATCGTCACGTCCCTCTGCTTCCAACGGAGTAAAGGAAGACTGGAGTGCTTGTACGAGGACGAGGAAAGAGCCACCAGCGAGGCCCGTTCTCCCTGCTGGTTCCTCCAGATCCATAAGGGAAAGGTCGGAGCCCTCTTTGGAGGCTACCGCACCTTCCGCAGTAAAATTCAACCTCTCCATCGCAAGACAAGAGGTCCACTGCACAAGAATATAGATGAATTAAGATTCCTGCCACAATGTAAGGAATTCCATAGACGCAGAAATAAAAGGCTTTGGGAGTAAAAGTCCATTTATTAAGACATCTTAGAAAGCTCAAGTACACGCAGTGGCAGGAATGACACTTCCCGCCAGAAGCACAGGTTATAATACCAGTCACCCCATCCCCCCTTCCTGCTTCCCATGGGAACAGAGGCTTCATCTCCCGCGCAAAGATAAAGTCTCCGCCGATGCATCTGGCCCATCGCCCGGGCTGTGGAATGCACTCAAGGTTACTTCACCATCAACACCATTGAATCCTTTACAGTGGCCTGGAAGCAGTAGCCCCTGCAGTATGGAACACCCTTCCTCCAGAGATTTGCCAGGCACCAACTCTCCTGGAGTCTCGGCACCTGGCGAAGGCCATTCTCTTCACCAGGGTGTCTGGCTGACTCCCCACACTGGGGGAGGGGGGCAACATGTCTGCACACCCCTCCCCTTTTTTGTTGGAGGATGAGGTGGGTGTTTGAGATTTTCGTTTTACAGTTTTTAGGATGGGGTTTGACTTTGATTCTACCCTTCTTGGAAGCGATTTCACATGGTTTTTTATTGTAACCCACCCTGAGACTGCGGTAATGGGTGGGAAATAAATGTAAATAAATAAATAAATGTACAGGTGACAAACAAATATCTATGGCCAGCTATTTAATAGAGAAAGACACTAAATGCAAAACAAGCAATGGCACACATGTGCGCACGCACACACACACTCTGTTTCCCCAAATATAAGCCCTAGCTCGAAAATAAGCCCTAACGTGATTTTTCGGGGTTGTTGGAGGATGTTTGAAATATAAGCTCTACTCCAAAAATAAGCCCTAGTTGCAGATTCCCCAGCGCAGCAAAATGTTTTAAAGAATCAATTATTTAAATTCCTCCCCCAAAACCATCGAAATAAATTACCCCTTATAGCCCGGTGGGGCTGGGGGGGCGGGTAATTGGACTCTCTCCACAAGAGGGAGATAGAATTCCCTCCCCACTGAATTTCGTGGTCCCCATTGACTTTACTGTAATATAAGGAATATTATAATTATTTTAAGGCAATAATAATGCACCAGCCCCATTTAAATGAATGTGTTTCTAACTCTCATGCACCCATCTCTACTTTTGGGGAGTTACGGCAAGAAAAGGGGGTGGTAAGATGGGAGTAACTGTTATGTTATTATTCATTCTCCAGAGGTTATCTTTTAAAACTGAGGAGAGTTGTGCAGGGAAGATCACGGCTCTTCCTAAAAGAGAAAAAAAAAAGTTTCAGGTGAATGACTGACAGAGACTCAAAATGGGGGAAAAAACATTTTCAAAAAGAGGTGCAGTTGAATATTTATGAAGCCATTTGGTGCTCAAGAGGCAAGGCAAGACGTACGCAACAGCCGAAGTAATACGAGAGAGGAAGCAGCAGCAACAACAGAGATATCAAACCGCTTTTCAGAGTGAACTAAAATTGGGCAAATGAAGCAAATGAAGACGCAGTTCTATTTATGTCTTTTGTGGTTATCAACCTCTGGGGTGGGGGTGGGGGGGAGATCTCCAGAACACACTTGATCTCCAGATGGCAGGTGGAGCAAGTGGACTTGGTGGGATCACGTCCCTGCTAAGCTCCTTGCCCTCCCCAAACTGCTTTCTCAGGCAGGCTCCTGGCAGGAGAAAGCAAGCTCCTGGCATTGACACCTTCATCCAGGTCAAACTGTGGGCTATTCAAATTGACCTGATTGGTGGGCAATGTTAAAGTAGACTGGTCCAAAGCTCCTTCTGAGGGGAGATGAGCTGGGTGACCTTTCTGCTCAGCTTCTCCCGAAGGATTAATATTACAGATGACGGTAGGACTGATTGACAGCCTGCTTGGGATCTGGTTCTGTTTTAGGCTATCCAGTCTGTTGGTTTCCCGCTCTTTGTCAAGCTTGGAGTGTGAAGAATGGAGTTCCCTGAAGTCGTTTGCTCGAGATGCGATAAGTGGCAAAAGGTTTCCAAGGTCATCAAGTTTGGAGGATTTTGCAGTCTGCATCTTCTTGTCTCGCGGGTCAAAACAATCGGGAGGGGTAAAAAAAGAAGCTTTTATTGGAAGGCAATGGAGATGGAAGCAGTGGCTTTCTTCCCAGGTCTTGGAAAACGCGAGTTGGATATATCCCCTTAGAGGCAAGAAACTCCTCGTTTCGTAGTAAATAGACTGGGATTGTTGATGTTTTAAATGACAATATCACCCTTTGGTTGTATCTGCTGTTGTTTAAAGTTTCCACGGAGGACATGTCGATCCTCAATCCACCCCTCACCAGTGATCGAAGATGGCAAACAGAATCCTGGAACGTTGTCCAGGTTGGTCGGAGTCCTTGAAATCTCCCCAGGAAAGTTCCCACCCAGAATGTCAGGACTCCCCTGCACTGACAATGAAACAATCAAACTTGAAAAGTTCAAAGCTTTATTACAAGTGACAGGAAAGAAATAGAAGCCTGTTCTGAGGCTCAAGCTCTCAGACCACTACTATTGTAGGTTGTACTTTTCATCCCCCCCCCCCCCCGGCCACATGTGAAACCCTCAGAGTCTCAGGTTGCCGATCTGGGACAGGCTGTTTTCCCACCTCCAAAAATGCAGAAAGAAGCTGGCAGGGCGGATCGGCAACCTGAGACCGGGCTGGCTTAGAGGGGCATGATTGTGAACGAGTGACTGCCAACCCCAGTTGGGCAGGCGTGAGAACCGTACGAGAGTCCCGTAACTCCGCCTCCCCGCCCAACTCATCCGGGAGGCGGGAAAGAGCCCACCAAGTGGTTACATTTGCCTGGGGAAAAATGCACCATGAACTTGAAATGGGTAAAGAAATCGTCCCAGCAGAGCTGCTCAGCAGACAAGCGACCAGGAGTACTAAGAGCAGCCAAATTCTTACGATCAGTTCAGACTTCAAAAGGATGCTCTGTTCCCTCAACCCAGGGGTGGGCAATTATTTTTTCCATGGGGCCGCATAAGAAACAGAAAATATTGTGCAGGGCCAGGCCAAAAGGCTGAACTCAATTCTGCATAATATTTATTATATAAGTTATGCAATGAAAAAGTGAGGTTGCCTTCCAAAAAATGTAATTTATTCACACAAATTCCTCAAAACAATGGTAGACAAAATGTTAACATTTTTTACTATTTGTGACTCATACGGGCCAGTCAGAGTCATCCGGCGGGCCGGATGTGGCCCGCGGGCCGTATAATGCCCAGGTCTGTTCTAACCAGTGCCTCCAGGCAGCAAGAGCTTGTTTGATGGCCCCGGTTTCTTTGTCCCCCACAGTCCAATTCAATTTTTTGGATAGGTAGGAAAAAGGCAGCCCTCCTGGTCCTGTTGGAGCAGGACTGCCCCGAGTGCTTTATCAGAAGCATCCACATGGACAACAAAAGGCAGGGATGGATCAGCATGCTTTAAAATTGGTTCTGTAGAAACACCTGTTTGAAAGAGTCAAAAGCCTGCTGACAGGACTCAGACCACGGAAGCGACACCCCGGGGTGGGCGGCTGCAGGACCCTTTCCCTTAGTCCGCAATAGATCGGTAAGGGGGAGAGCAATTTTAACAAAGTTAAGGATAAAGTCATTGTAAAAGTTAGCAAAACCTAAAAAGGATTGCAGTTGCTTCCTGGTAGTGGGGGCCAGCCATTTTCTGACGTCCTGCACTTTAGCTGGGTCCATCTCCAACCCAGCAGCTGACACTCTATAACTCAAGAAGTCCAACTTAGTCTGGTGAAAGACACACTTGGACAACTTGACTAAAAAGGAATTGTCCAATCATCTTTGGAGTACTTTGCGTACTAACCGTATGTGGCATTGTTCATCTTCTGAGTAAATGAGTACATCATCTAAGCACACCACAACTCCTTTGAACAATAAATCGTGTAAAACATCATTAATTAAGCTCATAAAAACATCGGGAGCTCCACTTAACCCGAAGGGCATCACTTGATATTCATATTGGCCATAATGGTTGTCAAAATAAGTAAGATGTTCAAAACCTTCAGCAATCCGGACTCTGTAATAGGCTTTTCGAAGAACAAGTTTAGTAAAAATACGTCTCTTTCCTAAACTGACCAACAAGTATTTGATCAACGGGATGTGATATTTATTGGAATTTGATACGGCGTTCAACCCACTATAGTCAGTACAGAGGCGAAGAGAACCATCTTTCTTTTTGACGAACAGAACTGGAGCGGCAAAGCTGCTGGTAGTTTTCTGGATGAAGCCCCTAGCCAAAAAATCACGCAAAGCGGCGTCCTCATGAGGACTCATGCCCCAAGTGCTTTATCGGAAGCAACCACATGGACAACAAGTTTTGCCCCAGGTATCAGTTCAATTTTAGAATCCGTGATACGATGTGGTGGTAGCGTATCACATTCCCCCTCCTCAGAAACTGCTAGTCCAGATAAGGACTTGGAATAGCGGGGCAATCTGTTTCTTGAAGACTGTTGGCTTCTCCAATAATTGGGGGCTCAGGGGGGACTTCATGAACGTGGCCCCCGCAAGGGGGGTCGTAAAACGAACGATGCGATCAGCCCATAAAATGGTTGAATTATGCTCCTCTAACCATGGCATGCCCAACACCACTGGGTATTTGGAGGTGTTGGCAACAATAAAACTGTGGCATTCCCAATGTTGGGCACATTGGATCAGTACTTTGGCAGTTTTAAAATGTGAGGGAGATCCACCCATGGGGCTGCCATCCATTTGAGTGAACTGGATGGGATGCCACAATGGAATCACGTGGCAAAATCACCAATTAGTAACCCCCTCTTGGCACACACAAATAATTAGTAACCTACTCTGGGGAACCTGTGAGAACCTGCTGGATCCCACCTCTGGGGCTGGGTGGGAGAAATAAAGCATTTCCTGCCTGCTTTTGTTCGCTCAGTAGGCCGGAAACATATTCAAACCTGGGTGGGGGGAAAAAGATTGCTAGTTTAGTGACTTTTGAAAAACCCAGGTTGACAGCAATAGAACGTTTGGAAGACGTTTTGGAGAAGAGAGCTGTGCAAACTTCTTCCCCAAAATGCTTCTTAGAACATCCTAAAGACGTTTTATCTCTGCTGTGCGGAATTCACCAAGGGTAGACCAGCCTGGGAAAACAGAGGCAAATATATTTCAGGCCTCAAATGAAACCCCAGCATGATAGAACAAACGTGATCCAGTTATCAATTGGGAAACGGTTTCCAGTGAATACTGCTTCTTGGGCAAGATGGATAACTTACATTTTGGAACATATGTAGAGAATTACCCAAAACAGATGTAAATGCGCTTGAAGTGAGGGCTTTCTTGGCAGAAGCTATACCTAGAAAAGTGGAGCATTTCATTCCACTTAAAGTGCTGTGCACAGTGGAGGAACTTCTGCCAGCTAAAATGATTTTATCAGGACAAAACAGCCTAGGAACTTCTCTGAAAGAACTGGGTATTTTTTTTAAAGGTAAAACGAAATCCATAAAAATTGAGACGCTGCATTTTAATAGCAATTCAAGCTTCTCAGATGTGTAAGTACTTAAAGAATCGGTTCCAATACTTAACAGAAAATTGTCCATGGCAAATTTATAAGCCACATACAAATTACTTCTTTCTCAAACGTCAGCAATGAACAATACTGCAGAGCCGATGAATGTAGCCAGTATCTTTAATAAAAAGGGAATTTGTAATTATAACAAAATATTCATATTACCAATAAAAAGTTAATAGTAGTAAAAATTCAAATTACCACTTTCTTAAGGAATGCCAGCAATCCTCATATTTCAGAACTTAGAGCCCACAGAGGAATTTTCTAAGAAAATTAATTTACATTTTTTAGCTGAAAATGCATTTTGTCTTCAGTAAAACAGATTTGTATCTAACAGCAGAAGAAAGGATTTATGCAAAAATAAACTCAAGGGATCATTACAGAAATACAAAATGTAATTTTCTGCTAGAATTGTGAATTGCATTTACAAGAAATGTTTTTCAAATATGGCCCCAAATCACATAAAACACATACAGGGAGGAAATTAGTACATTCATACAGAAACCTTGTTATGAAGTGGGTTTTTTGCTATAAAAACTCCATTTAAACAACTGTTTCTGTTTGTTTCAAAATCAGAGTTTTCATACATACATACATACATACATACATACATACATACATACATACATACATACATACATACATACATACATACATACATACGCCAACAAAATTGTCCAGGGTTTTTGTGACCCAAACTGATCTTATGAAAGCTTATGTACTGTGGAGAATTTTGCTGGTCTTTAAGGTGCTTTCTGGAATCTACTTTTCTTATTAGTATTAGACTAAAATATCTATCCACCTGAAACTCTGTACATTTATGCTCTTATTTTCATGGTCCACTTTTACCACATTTTCCAACTTAAAATATCACAGCTATATCCCAACTACCCATCATAAGCAAACAAAGCCCATGGGGGAATGATGGGTAGAAAAGGAAAGCCCCAAATGAATCTTGGTGCAGAAATAGATTTGTAATCGCAGTGCAAATCACGAGGATGTGGAACCACTCCCGTGTGGAAGCAATCCGACAGTATGTTTGAAGTCAGCTCTATTATTATTATTATTATTATTATTATTATTATTATTATTATTATTATTATTATTATTATTATTATTATTATTATTATTATTTTATTGATACAAAAACAGTTATACACAGCAAACAAGATCAATATGCTGGATTTTGTATTACATCACACGTCGGACAATTATTACTATTACTATTACTATTACTATTACTATTACTATTACTATTACTATTACTATTACTATTACTATTACTATTACTATTACTATTATTACTATTATTATATTGCTGTTGTTGTTGTTGTTGTTGCTGTTGTTGTTGTTGCTGTTGCTGTTGTTGTTATTTAATTGTGTTTTATATCACAGCTGCCAGTTCTTTAGCTGGTTGTTGTATTTTCACTACAATTCAAACCTCACCCAGAGGCCAAGGACATTGCAATGTATTGGCGTAGTATTAGTGCGGATCCCAGCCTTTTGAATCTGAGGCCCCTTCCGCACACGCAAAATA
Source organism: Sphaerodactylus townsendi (assembly GCF_021028975.2). Classification (NCBI taxonomy): domain Eukaryota; kingdom Metazoa; phylum Chordata; class Lepidosauria; order Squamata; family Sphaerodactylidae; genus Sphaerodactylus; species Sphaerodactylus townsendi. The sequence continues at coordinate 120,319,222 of NC_059431.1, forward strand.
ATGCGTTTTCAAACCACTTTCACAACTGTTTGTAAGTGGATTTTGCCATTCCGCACAGCTTCAAAGAGCATTGAAAGCAGTTTGAAAGTGCATAATTCTGCATGTGCGGAATGAGCCTGACTGATGTTGATTTTGTCAAATTGAAGATGTTTCAAGTGCTGCCCCACTGTTTTCGGAATGGCGCCCAGGGTGCCGATTACCGCTGGAATGACCTCAAGCTGGTTTGTGCCATAGTCACTGAATCTCGACTTTTGGTGTTTTAGTGACCTTCTCGTGTTCTTTTCCGTCAACCCTGCTGTTGGTGGTGGTTGTTGACATTTAGAATTGGTTGAGAGGGCTTTTTTCCCCCCCACCACTAAGTCACATCTGATCTGTGGTGACCCCTGGTGGGGTTTTGAAGGCAAGAGACATTCACAGGTGGTTTGCCATTGCCTGGCTGCAAATCCCAACCCTCATATTCTTTGGAGGTCTCTCATCCAAATACTAGCCAGGGTTAGCCCTGCTTAGCTTCTGAGATCTGATGAGAACAGTCTAGCCTGGGTAATCCAGGTCAGGGCTTGAGGCAGCTTGAAACTGATTTAAAATACATTAAAACAGTACAAAAAACGACATTAATACACATTATTTTTTTAAAAAAACTACCAACCAAGTCGTTAAAACACAAGATGACATGCATATTTTGCCAGTAGAATACCAATACCACCCCAATTGAAACTTTGCCATTTTTATTCTTTAAACCCCACCACAGACCACATAATTTGGTTGTTACAGAATGCCAGAAGACTCCCGAGGACCTTTAAGGTACAGAACTAATTTTTTCACCTAAATAGAATTGTCCAATTCCTTCCCAATTGAAGAACAGGTTTAGACAAAGCAAGCTAATGGCAGAAATACATTACTTTTTTAATCCAAAAATTGTGTCCCTAATGAGCAGCTTAAAACATGAGGTATATTTTATGAAACTCATAAAAGTGAGGAAAAAATCTAAATTATACAAGAGATGGTAAGCCATTAAACTACACCATAAACTATGCTCACTGCTCGAGGGCCACGCCCACGTCCATCTGCTTCGGGATGGTTTTATTATTTTCAACAGCAGAAGGAAGTGTGCTCCGGTTGCAACAGCTGAACTTCATTGTTATCGAGGGGAAAGTCTCAGAGCAAGTTTCCTCAAGTCATACGGGCTATGGCAAACTTCACTGAACAAGCAGATGATTTCACTTTTCATATATGAAGAGCAAGAATTTAATCTTAGAAGCTGCTCGGGGCGTTAAAAGAAAAAAAATGTTATTTATCCAGTAGTACCGTCGATATACACGGAGCTTTAGAAAACAAGAGATTGCAAATTCTTTGCGGCCAGGATTTAACTTGATGCCCCCCCCCCCGCCGATCACAGATGTTTGACAAAGACCAGCCCAAATGAGCCGTATGCAGTGGTGGGATCCAAAAATTTTAGTAACAGGTTCCCATGGTGGTGGGATTCAAACTGTGGCGTAGTGTCAATGCGGCTGGGCGGGGCACAACAGGGGTGTGGCCGGGCATTCCTGGGGCAGGGCATTCCTGGGCGGGGCTGTGGCAAGGACGCATTCGTTTCCCGGTCCTTGGGCGGGAAACGAATGCACGCAGGCGCAGGCTGCCACGCACGCTGGTGCACCTCCTGCTAGACTGCTTCAGGTTCTGCACGCTACTGCTGAGAGGAGGGGCGTAACTAAGGCAAAAATCACATGGCAAAATCACCCATTAGTAACCCCCTCTCGGCACACACAAATGATTAGTAACCTACTCTCGGGAACCTGTGAGAACCTGCTGGATCCCACCTCTGACCGTATGTGATGCTAACGCAAGTGAGGTGTTATTTCAGTTTCATTTAATGATGGACCTCTTTTCCTGAGCCAGATCGAAAGAGTTGCTTACGAAGTGTGCTGTGAAGCTGTTTGAGAAATCTGTTGTACTAGCAAGTTCAAGTGGAAGTTTAAATTCCATTTCAAATAAAAAGCCAAGCTTTAGAAAATTTGTTAAAATTGCAGTGTATCTTTTTAGAAGAAAGACTGATTATCACCCTGCAGTTTTCATAAGCCCTTGTATATTTTAAAGCCATCTTCTTAGGTCAAAGCAAAAGATACAGCTGCATTGGTTGCAGCTCAGAGCAAGGTGGCCCAGGCAAGCCCGATCTTGCCCAAACTCAGAAACTAAGCAGGATTGGCCCTGGTTAGAACTTGGATGGGAGAGCACCAAGGAAGTCCAAGATTGCTACACAGAGGCAGGGAAATCGCAAACTACCTCCAAACATCTCTTGCCCTGAACACCCTATGAGGTTACTATCAGTGGTGGGATCCAAAAATTTTAGTAACAGGTTCCCATGGTGGTGGGATTCAAACAGTGGCGTAGCGCCAATGGGGCTGGGCAGGGCATGATGGGGGCGTGGCCGGGCATTCCAGGGCGGGGCATTAATAATTTCTCTGTTACTGTAAAAAACTCGTACTGTAAAAAAAAAGTTCCTAATTTCCAGCTGGTATCTTTCTGTCCATAATTTAAACTCATTGTAGCAAGTCCTATCGTCTACTGCCAACAGAAACAACTACTTCTCCTCTAATTGACTGCCTGTCAAATACTTAATACTTTCAAATACTTAATTTTGTTTCTAGAAATCAAAAGAAGGATACTTTCCTTAAACAAGGAGCTTTACCATATTACCAAAACATGTTTTTAAAACAGCCCAACAGGGAGAATTATCCCGTTTTCTACCTTCGCTAACCAGCCACATAGGAAACAACAGGACTTTATGATTTTTGGACCTAATGGAATTTCTAACGGAAAAGCAGACCCAATTAGTCACCCCCTCTCGGCACACACAAATAATTAGTAACCCACTCTCGGGAACTGGTGAGAACCTGCTGGATACCACCTCTGGTTACCATAGCTCAGCTGTGGCTTGATGCAAAAAAAAAAGACCCTAACAGTCAACTTTTAAAGACGTTGGAAAATCAGATCTTGTGTCTTCCCACCTCTTGTTTGTTTCAAACTCTGTTCAACGGGAAGTAGGCTTCAGTGGGAGTAACTGGATCCTAATACCGGTTGCAACCATTGTGGGGTGGTAGAGAGTGCTGTGCAGCTGACTTAAGACCCTGGTGTTCATTGGAGGTCTCCCCTCCAAATACTTTGGCAAGGCTGAGTGTGAGACAGGCCCAAAGTCACCCAGAAAGCTTGTGATGGTGCCAGTGGGGATCTGAGCCTGGTTTTCCCAGGCCCCATTCTGATATCTCCACTCTTTAGTTTGGAGAGGAGACGTCTGAGGGGGGATATGATCTAAGTCTATAAAATTATGCATGGGGTAGAAAATGTTGACATTTCTCTCTTACAATACTAGAACCAGGGGGCATCCATTGAAAATGCTGGGGGGAAGAATTAGGACTAATAAAAGGAAACACTTCTTCACGCAACATGTGATTGGTGTTTGGAATATGCTGCCACAGGAGGTGGTGATGGCCACTAACCTGGATAGCTTTAAAAGGGGCTTGGACAGATTTATGGAGGAGAAGTCGGTCTATGGCTACCAATCTTGATCCTCTTTGATCTGAGATTGCAAATGCCTTAGCAGACCAGGTGCTCGGGAGCAACAGCCGCAGAAGGCCCTTGCTTTCACCTCCTGCATGTGAGCTCCCAAAGGCACCTGGTGGGCCACTGCGAGTAGCAGAGAGCTGGACTAGATGGACTCTGGTCTGATCCAGCTGGCTTGTTCTTATGTTCTTATACTACACCCTACCAGCTCTCCAATTCGAACTGGAGTCACACAGGGAGGATTTCACCTATTGAAACAATTTCCCTTTGATGAGTAAAAAACAGCCAACACTCACCAGTTTGGCTTTCCAGTTGTGAGTGTGAAGCTGATTTTTCACCAAGAAGTTTGGCTGCTCACAAGTGTGCAGCATCCCCTAAATAGGAGTAGAGAGTGTTTGCATGTTGAGGTGGGTGGGTGGAGGGGGTGGAGCTTAATAGTGCATAAAACTCACTTCTCTGCATGGGCCCAATCAGAACTGTGGGCCTAAGCACATGACTCATAGAAAGTCATAATACAAAAACCATCAAAATGGGCAGGAGTAACCAACCAGTGCTTTGGCCAAGTGATCATGTGCTTCTCCCACGAGTGTCCATCAAAGTGAGTTTAAGAAGTGAGAAACGAGTTGAAGAATGTATTGTCGAAGGCTTTCACGGCCGGAATCACTGGAGTGCTGTGTGGTTTCCGGGCTGTATGGCCGTGTGATCACATCAGATCCTCTGAAGATGCCAGCCACAGATGCAGGCGAAACGTCAGGAGAGAATGCTGCTAGAACACGGCCATACAGCCCGGAAACCACACAGCACTCCAGAGTTGAAGAATGTCAGCTCCCCAGAAACCAGAGTTTGGAAATTGGGGTGTGTGTGTGTGTATTTCTTCTCTTGATACCATTCCTTCCCCCACCCCCTCCTGGCCAAAACTTTAGCTTACAGAATCACAGAATTTAAAAGCTGGAAGAGGTTCAAAGTCCAACCCCTAATCTAAAGTATATTTAGATCCCAACACCTTGAAGGAGGGAGAAGCCACAATATCCCTGGACAACCAATTCAGGGTACGTGCCAGTTCAGCTACTACATACCAGATTCCTTTATATTAAAGGTTTGCAAAACACACTTCAAGCCATGGTTACAATCTCAGATTTATGAGGGCAGCATATTTCTGTGTTTGGATGAAGTCAACATTCATATGGTTGGAACCCAAGTTACTGGGTTCACTGAGTCAGAATTACATCTGAACCAGGTTGTTTCTAGTTATGCAACCTGGTCTCCAAGTCAGCTGCCTGGGTACCTGCTGGGGACAAATTAAGTCAACTGAATTTATTGACAATAAAAGTGAAAGATTGGTAATGTTTTAAAGGACACCATAGGACCAAGAAGACAGTTTCAGAGGGTAACCAATGATGGTCTGCCATAGAACAGTAAGGCCGTTTCCGCACGGCCACAGTAAGGGTTGGGTCGGTGTACATGATGCCGACCCAACCCCTCTGGGACCGTTCGCATGAACGGTCCCAGAACCTCCCGGGACGACGGCGCTGTGCTGCGCCGTTGTCAGGTCGACCTACCTGCTCTGCAGCCCTCCAGCAAGTTGTCGAGGCCAGGGGACACGCCCCCTGCCCTGCGCGACCGCTCCGGAGTCAGGTAGGTGGACCGGACACGGGGGGAGGGAAGGCGCATTGGAGCCGCTGCCATTCGCATGGCAGCAGCTCCAAGCCGCCGTTTCCCAAAAACCTCGCTTGGGAAGCGAGGTAGGAAAATGGGGGCTTCGCGCCGCTCGGGCAGCACGGTTGTGAAGCAGCTGTGCCCCCTGTGCGAACGGCTCCCTGGGGACGGCGTTTTTGCTGTCCCCAGGGCGCCATATTTGGCCCGTGCGGAAAGGGCCTTAGATTCGAGTTTACAAGCACTTTAGATACCAACAAGATATTCAGGATATAAGCTTTTGAGAGTCAAGGCTCTCTCCTAAAAGCTCATACACCAAAATCATTATCATCTCTAAGGTGCTACTGGATTTGAGTCCAACCATAAAACTATAACACACTTTTGTGACTACCTGCGATAAAGATAATCATTCTAAGGTTACAACTCTGCCAACCATGGAGGGCCTTTGAAAAAAAATATAGGCCGTTGCTATTTTTCTCCATGCGCCCTTGTGAGAAAAACTACCCTATTTAACACAGTAGGACTAAGATTTAAATGTTTCATTGACGAAGGGAGAGAAGATATCCATCAGGATTAGGAAGCAAGAGAGCTTTTATCTCTGCTTTGTTCACTTGGCCAGTGAATAGAAAACACATGTAATGAATGGAACCTGAAAAGTGCTGGAACCCTAGAAGGATATTCAGTGGAGGCTTCAGATAGATTCTTGGTTCCCTGTAGTGGGACACTTCAGAAAAACAGGAAAATATTTTAAAGAGCAACCTTGAGTGTAGAGTCATTCAATCATCTTTGAAGGCTAAAAGGTGCTTCATGTTGTGAGTAAATCATCTGAGAACGAAGTAGCTCAAAATCTATTCCGGTTTAACAAATTCAGAGGAAAATTCAACAATCTTATATTCTTTTGAAGTTTTGAAAAAGGCAAACCACATCCTCTTATATGTCACCAAAGAACTTAATTGATAAGAAGGGATTCAACCAAGTCATAGCCCAAATGTACAGTTTTCCCATCCAGTTTCATGTTTCTGATCAAACCCAAAACTGAAAATCGCAAACGAGTGATGTCCATATTGCAAATATTTTGCTTTTTAAAGCATAAGCATTTTATTGTCATTGTGCACGCACAACGAAATTTACAGCAGCATTCCTCGATGCACACAATTTCAGACTCATACCCCATCCTCACTTTCCCCTTCCTCCACCCATCCCTACACAGCCCCAAACACATCAACACGAAGCCACGGAGTTCAGCATAGCCACAGCTCTAGAGTAGAAGCTGTCTCTAAGCCTCTTTGTCCTAGTTTTGATAGACCTGTATCGTCTGCCGGATGGTAACAGTTCAAAAAGAGAGTGTGCTGGATGAGACGGGTCTTTCAGAATATTTTGGGCTTTCTTTAGGCTTCGGGAATTATAGAGTTCTTCCAAGGAGGGGAGAGGGCAGCCGATAATCCTCTGTGCAGTAGTGATCACCCTTTGGAGCGCCTTCCTATCTGCCACTGTGCAACTGGAGAACCATACACAGATGCAGTAGGTTAAGACACTCTCTATAGCACAGCGGTAAAAGGACACCAGGAGTTTTCCATTCAGTTATTGTTTCCTTAAAAGTCTCAGATAGTACAGTCTTTGCTGGGCCTTCTTAACCACCGCGGCAGTCTGTACGCCCCAGGTCAAGTCCTCTTTAATCATAACGCCCAGAAACTTTCAAGTCTGTTTGGCACTGCTATCTCCCTACACTGCTGGAGGGCTGCCATTTTCTCAGGTGTCAGCTTTTTCCTGTAAGTAGTTACATAGATGTGCAGGATAACTTCCCAACGGTACATCACCAGTCTGATAGGACGACACGATAATGCCATTCAAGTGAGGGCAATGGAAGGAGGAGGCTAGTGAGGGCAAGATAAATTGGTAAGCCTTTTGCAAGAAGCTGTCTTAACCAACAACAACAACAACAACAATAATCAGAATGAAGACTTTTCTAGCAATGCTGAAAACTTTTACGGTATTTAAAAACACCTGTCGTCCTACAGTTAGGGTTAGCTCAAAGTATTACGGTAGTTTTTCAGTGTCTCTGTTGTTTCCATGGCCAGCTGCACACGCCGGTTCACAAGCAACTGCAGATTTGTCTTTATGTGTCCCTCACTTATGTGCTGGCAAGAGCAACACTCTGATTTTTTGTCCATCTGGCTATGCTTTGGTACAACCCTGACTCTTTACCCTCAGGCATATGTCTACCTGGTGTAATTACCATTTATAAGAATAAATCTGGAATGCGATCAGTACATTATTTAAATAATCTTATGCTGCAGGTTGTACGAGAGGCGGGAAGAGGCCGGGTGTCAAGTTTCCAGGCTCCTATGATAAAAACGAGTTATTCCACAACTGTGGAGAAGAAAGGATGATGGCTGGCACTCGGTGCGAAGGTTATCTTCAGTGCGGTACAACAGACAAGTTTCGTATTAAAAGTGAAAGCTTTTTGATCCTGTTCCATACACATTGCCCTGTATCCTACCATTCTACTAAGTCTTTCTGCAGTCTTCAATGGTTATTCAGTTGGAAGAAGACTCCTTTGGCTGGAGGACATTCTTCCATCCTAAGGTAGGATATCAATATGTATGTGCTGTCAAGTTGCAACGGATTAATGGCAACTCCAGCAAGGAGCTTTAGGAGCAGCAGTGGCGTAGGAGGTTAAGAGCTCGTATATCTAATCTGGAGGAACCGGGTTTGATTCCCAGCTCTGCCGCCTGAGCTGTGGAGGCTTATCTGGGGAATTCAGATTAGTCTGTACACTCCCACACACGCCAGCTGGGTGACCTTGGGCTAGTCACAGCTTCTCGGAGCTCTCTCAGCCCCACCTACCTCACAGGGTGTTTGTTGTGAGGGGGGGAAGGGCAAGGAGATTGTCAGCCCCTTTGAGTCTCCTGCAGGAGAGAAAGGGGGGATATAAATCCAAACTCCTCCTCCTCCTCCTCCTCCTCCTCCTCCTCCTCCTCTTCTTCTTCTTCTTCTTCTTCTTCTTCTTCTTCTTCTTCTTCTTCTTCTTCTTCTTCTTCTTCTTCTTCTTCTTCTTCTTCTTCTTCTTCTTCTTCTTCTTCTTCTTCTTCTTCTTCTTCTTCAAGGCACATTTTAAGACCACAGGGGCAGGGGCAACGTTCCACAGGTTCAAGTGCACATTTAATTCTTTTTTTACAATTGCCTTTTGGAAGGGAAAGTTGGAAGAAATTGGCCATGCTGGCAGGAGCTGATGGGAATTGTAGTCCATAACGTCTGGAGTGCCAAAGATTCGCCACCACTGCCCTAAATGGTTCACTTTTTCCTCTGATCATCTTTGGATGCCCCCATCACCTGACGCTAGATGCGTGGTAATCCGAGAAAGGATTTTCTCACCTGTTGCCCCCAAATTGTGGAAGTCCCTCTCAAAAGAGATCTGCCTGTTTCCATTTAACAGTGTCTCCCACCAGCAGGTGAAGACTTCTTTTGTTCTTTGGCATACCAACCCCCCCCCCCCCCCCAATATCAGTCATTCCTGGTACTTGTTTGTTTATGTGTTTTTATTGAATTGTTTTACGACTTTAAATGTTATTTTGAATGGTTCAAATATTTTAATGATTTATGGCGGCTGCCTTTGGAACCCTGATGAGGTGGGAAGTTGGTAGAATAAGTAAGTAAGTGAATCAATAATTAGATAAATAACAATATTTGTGAACCTTGGCTACCCGGGATGAAAAGTAGAAAAACTAGCATTTAATGTTGCAGAATAATTTCCCCATCCAACCTAATTTGTGTGTCTGTGGAGGGGTTTGTGGTGGGGGGGGGGGGGAGAGGGAATTTGGTCAAGGAGACACAATTTGCTTTATAGAACATTAGAAACATAGCAATAGAGGCAGAAATCACACACACACGCACACGCACGCACACACACGCACACACACAACCCCCAAATTGCTTGTCATCCTGAACTGCTCGGAGGAAGATCTGAACGTAGCATGGTATTCTGTTTGTGAGGGTGGTGATTTCCCAAGCTGCACTTCACCCGCTGCACTAACCCTAGGGCATTCCAGTCACAAACACACTCTGATTTCCTGTGCTATTGGATTTCTCTCTCAAAGGGGTCTACCTTTCTTGACAATCCCAGAGGGGGATAAACACGGCCACGCACTCTTTCCCCTGCACTGCTCTAAAACGAATGTTCCATATGCTCGCTGCTAAGCCTGGCCTTGCCCCATTATTCAGTAGGGTTGGCTACAAGAATGGCCTCAGGATTTCCCGGCTGGGTGGAAACGTAAGGAAATTACATGGCAAGGGAGCAACACATCAGTAACGCATTGTTTCTCTATTTAAAACATATGCATGCCACTTTTCCAGCAATCAGGGTCCATAAGGCCCAGTATAAAATGCATACCAGTGGGCAGGGCATTTAAAGCCAGGCTTGTTATTGGCTTCCCTCATTCAAATGAAACGGTTTCCCACCAGAGGACGAGGAAGGCGCCACGCACTTTTGTGGAGGGAGGTATTTCTTTTGGCTCCACTTCTGGTGATGGTCATTTTTAGGCGATGCTCACCAACCTCTCTCTCAAAGTTCCAGATGTGCCAGCATCCACAAAAGTGGGTGACCTCTGCTCTGGAAAGACCATCTCTCCTGGATTATTACAAGAACCAGATGCAATACTTTCCCATCGGCCATTACAAAGGGTCGCTACCTATCTATCCCTCTCCAGGATCGGGTCTGTCCACACTGTAAAAACCAAGTGGAGACTCTTGCTCACGTTATACTTGATTGTCCGAGATATGTGGGTGTTAGGAATTTCTCTCCTGGGCGGGTCTTAGACAAACCTGAAGGAGACTCCTGACAACTCTGTTGTGGAGCTTTTGTTAAATAACACAGAGGCCATGCTCTTGGAAAAAGTAGCAAAATTTCTTTTACAGGTGACAGAACTTTCTAAGTCACAGGTGTCAAATTCGCGGCCCTCCAGATGTTATGGACTACAGTTCCCATCATCCCCTGCCAGCATGGTGCTGGCAGGGGATGATGGGAACTGTAGTCCATAACATCTGGAGGGCCGCGAGTTCGACACCTATGTTCTAAGTAATGTCCAATGTCCAAAAATACAGTTTATCTGTCTGTGTTTTGAATGTACTTTTGATTTGTACTTTTGAATGTACTTTTGATTTGGGGATTGGGCGGTATATAAGTTTAAACAATAAATAAATAAATAAAATAAATTTGTACTTTTGAATGTACTTTTGATTTGTACTTCAGAAATGTCTGTAACGCTCTGGAGCCTATTTTAACATGCCTAATAAAGGTTGTTGTATTGTATTGTATTGACCATCTCTCCAGTGCAAAAGCTGGGTTCCAAAATTCCAAGAAAAATCAGGCTGGTGCCACTCTGCAACTAAGAAAAGAGAGCATCGTGCAGGATGATCAGAGTTTCTAACTCTAAAAGTTGTCCCAGGACATGGCACCGTCAAAGACTAACACAAACTTGAATTGTGTCTCCCTGAAAATCTAGGAACTGAATTCATGGTTCCTAGGCATAGATCTTGCTCAGTGTCGGTCGCCTAATACCGATGGTGGGAAACAAAGAGATGTTCCTTTTGATTATGTTAGCCTGGGGACGGTGCTATGAAAGAGGCACATCCTGGCATTGAAGAAAACCCTCCTAAAGTTCCCACTGGGAGATGAGAAAGCAAGCCTTGGGGGCCGGGAATGGGAAACATAAAGCCTAAAGTGCTTGGAGGATGACTGAATTCTCACTACTTAGATAGATACAGTCCTGATCTGATCTTACCAGATCCCAGAAGCTAAGAAGCGTTGGCTCAGGTTAGAATTTGGATGGGAGACCACCAAACGCTAACAGGGTTGTGACCCATAGCCGGGCAATGGCCAGCTTGTTTTCTGCAACTCCAGAGAGTAACGAGTAACCAGGAGTAATGAGTTCAAGGTGAAGGAAAAGAGATTCCATCTAAACATTAGGAAGAACTTTCTGACTGTCAGGGCTGTTCGGCAGTGGGATGCTCTAACTCAGGGTCCAGCGGAGTCTCCTTTGGAGATTTTTAAAGAGAGGCTGGATGGCCATCTGTCAGAAGTACTTTGTGTGTTCCTGCACTGCAGGGGGTTGAACTTGATCACCCTTGGGGTCTCTTCCAACTCTATGATTCCATGAAATGTCTGTTACTTTGAAACCCCAATGGGTCACCAAAGGTCAGCTGTGACTTGATGTCGCGCGCGCGCGCACACACACACACAGAGGGAAATAGATACAGCATGAGATTTCTCCTAGCAGCATTGAATAATGAAGATTATAGAAACTACTCCCTTGTCAATTTCTTCCTGGTAAAAAAATACATATGGTTTATCGAGGCCAGTCTTGATGAGCAGCAGCATTCCAGGTTCTGAACAGTCTTTAAAGGCCCCTTCCGCACACGCAGAATAATGCGTTTTCAAACCACTTTCACAACTGTTTGCAAGTGGATTTTGTTATTCCGCACAGCTTCAAAGAGAATTGAAAGCAGTTTGAAAGTGCATTATTCTGCATGTGTGGAAGGAGCCTTTAATAGAGATACCGGGGATCGAACCAGTCATATGCTCTACCGCTGTGCGTGGCCCATCACAAAGAGTCACTGATGGAACTGGAGGCAAATCAGGGGGGAAAGGGCACAGGAAGGCACATTAACTTTGCCCTTCCCATTTGCACATCTCACACGTTGTGATTTAAAGGGGCAATACTGGGGTCCGTCTTGGCTGGGAGTCTTCCCAGTCCTCGGGGTCTCTTCTCCATCCTGGGATTCTCTGATCTCTTTCGCTGCCCTCATTTGTGCTTCTCAGGTTCTTTCTGTGTAAGCTGTGTTAGCCTCAATAAATCAAAAGCAAATGTGGGGGGTGGGGGGTGGGGGGTTGGATTGACATTGAGTTTTAGACCTGATTAACTACAATGTGGCATGTCACCATGTGTTAGAAATCAAGAGTTCTTTTGTCCCGTGTCATCAATGCTACTCTCATTAATGGGTAATTGACAACGCCGCACTCGGCTCGGAAAAGCAGGCCTTAAAAGCCGAAGGAGATGTTTCCAGGCATTTGTTGACAGGATTTCTTTGCTCTCACCGCTAGACTACAAAAGAAATATAACCTGAGCAGATTAGGTTAGATTGACACTGTTTACTCAAATTAGTTTTTCTATGCACTTTGATCATAACACATTCTCCCCCACCCCCATTTTTCCCCTCTGTTTACTCTTCTAAAAAGGGCGAAAACTGTCTCTAAGATTTAAGGATCAAGAACTTCGCTCCGACCTCTCGGCAGGATAAAACCCATGGGTCATGGTGGCTGACCGTCCAGAAGAATAAAATGGAACAAACTTCCTCTTGGTAAAAAAAATAAAGGCAAACAAGGTCTTTTTCAAAAACTGGATGCAACTGGGTTTGCTTAATGAAGAATAATTCCTTAAGGATAATGAAATTTCTCTAGAATAACTGCTTAGAGTCTAGCTAGATTCAATTTCTCTAGAATAACTCTAGAGTCTAGCTAGATTCAATTTCTCTAGAATTTCTCTAGAATAACTCTAGAGTCTAGCTAGATTCAATTTCTCTAGAATTTCTCTAGAATAACTGCTTATCTAGCTAGATTCAAGTCCAGTAGCCCCTTAGAGCCCTTTCACACAGCACATTAGCAAGATTTTCAGAGCATGAACCTTTGAGAGTCAAAGTTCCATTCAAGAAGGGCTTTTGGACTAGAATCTTGTTGTTATACCGCAACAATCTTCATAGTTGTAGTCTGAACACTTAGTAGAAAGGGTAAGCTGCATTTGGAAGCTGCATTTTAACGGGGTTTGGTTTTAATGAGCATAGAGCCATAATTGTTATTAATTAATTTTGATATTTATTGATTTTATCTGTGCTCTATCTGTGTATCTTGTTTATCTTGTTGTTCACCGCCCTGAGCCCTCCGGGGGAGAGCGGTATACAAGTATAATAAAATAAATAAATAAATAAATAAATAAATAAATAATGTGCAGCCCAATCCAGATGGGGGGGCTGAATAACCTTTGGGAGCCCACATAATACGTTCCCCCCTCTGCTGGCATAAGGGGCACCCATTCTGGTAGAGGGATTCTTGCCCTCAGTTCCAGTATTTAAACTATTTACAAGAACAGACAGCAACCAATCAGCTTCCTCCCCCCTCCCAGTCTCTAGCCTCTCATTGGCAGTGAAGCTCCAGTGGGATGTAGCTGCTCAATTTGTTTTCCCGCTCTTTTGGGGAAAAAGGCGGGAGCCAGTGCATGCTGGGAGTTGCAGTCCTGACACATTGGAGTATGGCTGCTCCACAGCTCTGCGGCAGACAAAAGCGTGAGAGGGAGCTGCCATAGAGCTACACTGGCGTCCGAGTGGAAGTCAACACTGGTGGAAGCCAATTGCAGTGGGATCCACCCCTCACAAACGCCCCAACTCACCTCCCCTTGAGCTGAAGTGGAAACAAGCGGAGAACACAAAAGGGCACTCAGCTTTGTTTGACTCAGTTCATCTGTAGTTAAACATGTCTTATTAAAGGATTTTATTTTCCCTGCTCCATATTTTCCTCGATGCATGGCATTATGTCAGTTGATTTTAAGTTCTCCCACCCATAGAAATCCAATACATTGTAGGATTTTCTGCACCATTTTCCATATCCATCTGAGCTATTATTATTATTATTATTATTATTATTATTATTATTATTATTATTATTATTATTATTATTGTTGTTGTTGTTGTTGTTGTTGTTGTTGTTGTTGTTGTACACATAACAACACAGCACAAGTGTCTGGAATTCATCTCTGAATATCAAGTCCTTCCCAAAGACCTAGGACAGTGGTGGCGAACCTTTGCCACTCCAGATGTTATGGACTACAATTCCCATCAGCCCCTGCCAGCATGCTGGCAGGGACTGATGGGAATTGTAGTCCATAACATCTGGAGTGCCAAAGGTTCGCCACCACGGACCTAGGATATTAGAGGTATTTGCGTAGAATATGTGCAGTTCCTAGAAGTGCTGCTTTCTGGAGCATGTGGACTGATGTTCTGTCCAAGTTTAGGCTTTCCAGATGTTTTTCAAGATTTCTTGGGATTCCTCCTAGAGCACCGACTACTAGTGGGATTACTGTTGTTCTTTTTTGCCACAATGGTTCAACTTCAATTTGTAGGTCCTTGTATTTTGTGATCTTTTCCAGCTCTTTGTCCTCTACCCTGCTGTCAACTGGCACAGCAACATCTATGATCCAAACATGTTTTTTCTCTACCACTGTTATGTCTGGGGTGTTGTGTGCCAGGTGTCTGTCTGTATTCTAAAGTCCCAGAGTATTTTTGCTTCTTCATTTACTGTGGTCTTCTCTATTATTGTTGTTGTTGCTGCTGCTGCTGCTGCTGCTGTTTGTTTGTTTGTTTGACTTTTATACCGCCCACCCCCGAAGGGCTCTGGGCGGTGTACAACATTTAATATAACATAAATAAGCAAAAGGAGTCCTCTCAATAAATTAAATACAATATAAGGTAAAATAAGGGCTCTAAGCATCGAATTAAAACCATTTAAAATACAGCATACAAAATGAAGTAAAATATAAATGTAAAAATATAGCTTCTGGTCATCTAAAAAACCCCTCTTAAGAGGGAACGGAAGACCCAAGATGGAAAGGGGCCACAGATGATAAAAAGGGAGGAAGGGGCGCCATCAGCCGCCGGCAACTCCAAAGGTTGTCAATGTTAAGGTTTCAACTCCCAACAAAAATTAGAAAGTGATGAAGAGGATACTGGATCATTTACCCATTGAAGGGCTGGTCCAAGATATGTTGATGCCAGTGAGGAACCTCCTAAAGTCACCCTCCAGTCATGCATGTCCAGAGGCATAATCCACCAAGGAATTTCTGCACGTAAACCTTCGTGAAATGAACGGGAGCTGCACCAGAAACCCTACTCTCCCCCGTAATTATAGTAACAGGACATTCTATACTGAACAGCTATGTAAAAACAAGCATTCAGAACTGGGTTTCAGTAGCCTTGGGTGCCAGGTGGGATAAAAGGTCAAAATTCATACGTGCATAAATGAGCACAAACCGCTCCAGAGGCGCGGCTGGGAAGGAGTGCAAAAATTGAAAAACTAATAAACAATCATCACAACAACAAGGAAACACATTGGACTTTTAGTACGGCGTAATAGATGAAACAGAAAGGAGAAATAAAACCCTCCTCTGCGGCGGGATGACAATCGAACCCTTGAAAATTGAAAAAGAGACGATGCCAGGAGAGATTCTTCAATGTCTAAGCTATTTACTGGAGAGATCTTTTCTCATTTGCTGATGGCTTTGGCAGACCTGGGTTGTCACCAGTTACTCCGTACTTGGCTTAATTATGCAGCAGCCCGACAGAAAATTTTCTTTCTGATCACATAAATCACCTTGCTTTGACACCCGGCTCAATAGGGGGCTGCTAGAACAATGCGGCAAGAGCTATCGACTCCATCCCTCAAGTCCGCAAGGTGTATCATTTAGCCAAGAGTGATAATTAGACCCAGAATATACTGAAAACTGTCAATAGCCGTGTCAATAGAAGGACTCTTAGATCTAACATCTAGCCAATCAATGGTGGTTTTCAGCTATAAAAATCAAGAAAATGATAGCTTTCAAATGAATGGTGGAAAGGAAACACGAGACTCCTTGGGGAGGAATAAAACAGCTCAATTTTCCTTCTCGGAGTGGCGCTCTGACTGCCGCACTCAGCGAAAAAGGTCACTGAACATTACAGCAAAAATATCTCTGAAACAAGATGTACAACAACACAGCGACATGACATGCGGTGCATGGACGCCACAAAGGCCTGTATATCTCTGACCTGACAGAATTAAAGCACGGATCAGCAGATGCCAGACCAGACAGGAACTGAAAGACAATGATTGATCTGCGCAGAGGAAAAGATGAGTGTTGTGTCCAGATCAAGTATCTCTGCGAGCAGGTCACGGGAGTAGGATTCCGCGGCCAGGGCCAGGGCGGGCATTTTTAAGGAGCCCTACCCAAGTCCCCCCCACCAAGAGGCAAACGACACTTAAAGATGCCAAGTCCGACACATTTCGTTCTGCGTCCCCCAAATGTACTTTAGCAAGGGCACAAGTTCAGTGTGCTCCCCGCGCACTCCCCATGAGCATCTAACCGCTTAAACCAGGCCCCTGACAATACAGGCCATGATCAAATGCCGGATGAACAACAGCTTGACCTACGTCATTGTAAAAAAGAAAGATAAAGAACAGTGTAATGTATTGTCGAAGGCTTTCACAGCCGGAATCACTGGGGTGCTGTGTGGTTTCCGGGCTGTATGGCCGTGTTCTAGCAGCATTCTCTCCTGACGTTTCGCCTGCATCTGTGGCTGGCGTCTTCAGAGGATCTGATGTTGGGAAAGCAAGTGGAGTATATATATATCTGTTGGAGTGTCCAGGGTGGGTGAAGAAACATTGTCTGTGAGTAACAAAGAAGGCAACCAGGTCAATAGTTGAGGGCATCTGAATAGAAGTATGAGTAACAATGAAGTCTATAGCATGGGAGTAACAATGGAGATAGCAAGGTCTCTGGTGGGAGCATCTGAATAGAAGTATCCTGACCACAAACACAGGATGACTATAGACAAAGGAAACAAAGGCCAGGATACTTCTATTCAGATGCTCCCACCAGATGCTCCCACCAGATTCTATTCAGATGCTCCCACCAGTGACCTTGCTATCTCCATTGTTACTCCCGTGCTATAGACTTCATTGTTACTCATACTTCTATTCAGATGCCCTCAACTATTGACCTGGTTGCCTTCTTTGTTACTCAAAGACAATGTTTCTTCACCCACCCTGGACACCCACCCTGGACACTCCAACAGATATATATATATACTCCACTTGCTTTCCCAACATCAGATCCTCTGAAGATGCCAGCCACAGATGCAGGCGAAATGTCAGGAGAGAATGCTGCTAGAACACGGCCACACAGCCCGGAAACCACACAGCACCCAAACAGTGTAATGCTCAGATTAGCACATCAAACAACAAGATCTTTTATCATAGTCCAGAATTTATAAAACGTGACATCCTTCTACACCTTGAGATTCAGGTTCACTCACACTAAGGACAACTGCAAAATCTCAAAACCATTTGGACTACTGTTTTCCACCAGGAAGTCCGGTTTACCACCTGAGTCTGTTTCCCGGTCTTGTTCAACTGGTCTTCTGAGTACCAGCCACCAAAATGTTTACCTCCGTGAATCAACCACAGGCCAGCCTGCAACGTTCCTTTCAAAATTCTCCATCCGAATAGCCAAGTTGAGCATTCCTTAGGGCCCCTTGGCAGTGGGAGACAGATACTCCAGCATAAAGATTTAACACTTAAATTCTTGCTGCAACCTCCATCGACTACTTACAAGCCGTGACCACTGTGGCAAGATTATTCTGGTACAGCAAACCCCAACTGAACAGCAAAGGAAGCAACAGATATGGATGAACGATTTAGCCCCAAACCAGAACACAAAAGGAGAAAGCGTTTTATTTATCTGGCTGACATTTCCTACTCCTTTTCAATAGAAATATTGACCATGATCAACCGGTATGCTAAGAAGTTTGTAACTCTCTGTCCCTTTCCTGCAAGCAAAGCCATGCCTTTCTCGAAGGTTACCATGGAAAACAAACAGCCGTTGGAAGAAGAAAAAAAAGGAAACATTTTCCTTTGGGGCTGCATTATTTGCATGATCTTAATAAATAGTTAACTGCACATCTGTACAGTTCCATTTATATCTGTAAGGCATGATCTTGTGTGTTAACTACTCCTAACAAGTCCCAGCTTTCGCGGGGTAAATAAAACACAGATTTATTAATTAATGCACTTACCAGTTAAGTAGGATGGAAAAATCCATTTTATTTTCAATATACAACAGACTTTATCTGATTATTATTCTTTAAATCTGATTCTGAAGAATTCAAAGTTGAAATTGGATTAGCTTTCTAAACTACACACGTACTTTAAATGATATGTCAATTTAAGGCAAAATATGTTAAAGCTTATTAGAATTAATGAAATTATTTGAGTATGTTGGCTGTTTGCCTCTTCAAAAACAGCAGTTGAAAGGTTGTGTTTCCAATAAAAATAAGGACTGGACTGTATTGTCGAAGGCTTTCACGGCCGGAATCACTTGGGTGCTGTGTGGTTTCTGGGCTGTATGGCCGTGTTCTAGCAGCATTCTCTCCTGACGTTTCGCCTGCATCTGTGGCTGGCATCTTCAGAGGATCTGATGTTGGGAAAGCAAGTGGAGTCCAGGGTGGGTGGAGAAACCTTGTCTGTGAGTAACAAAGAAGGCAATCAGGTCAATAGTTGAGGGCATCTGAATAGAAGTATGAGTAACAATGAAGACTATAGCATGGGCGTAACACTGGAGATAGCAAGGTCACTGGTGGGAGCATCTGAATAGAAGTATCCTGGCCTTTGTTTCTTTTGTCTATGGTCATCCTGTGTTTGTGTGGAGCTGGTTAGACACTGTCTTGACTCTAGTATTTTTCAACACTGGCAGCCAAGTTCTGTTCATTTTCATAGTTTCTTCAAGGATATATACTCCACTTGCTTTCCCAACATCAGATCCTCTGAAGATGCCAGCCACAGATGCAGGCGAAACGTCAGGAGAGAATGCTGCTAGAACACGGCCATACAGCCCGGAAACCACACAGCACCCAAGGACTGGACTTTTTTTTTGGCAGTTCATAATCTGTTAAGGTGCTGTTTGGGATACCATTTCTGTAGATGATTTGAATTCCTGTGGCTGACCAAGATTCTTGGATAAGGTCACTAGACCCACCTCCAGATAAAATCAGCTTCTATCATAGAGTTTTTGCCCAAACACAGAGTGAATCCCATGTTGTTGGTAGCGTGATGACATCACTTCCGGAAGTGACATCAAGATACCAACCATACTGAGGTTAAAGCCTCAGTTTGCAACTGATATGAAGAAGAAGAGTTGGATTTATACCCTCCCTTTCTCTCTTGTAAAAAGATTCAAAGGGGCTTATAATCTCCTTTCCCTTCCCCCCTCACAACAAACACCCTGTGAAGTAGGTGGGGCTGAGAGAGCGCAGAAGAACTGTGACTAGCCCAAGGTCACCCAGCTGGCATGTGCTGGAGCGCACAAGCTAATTTGAATTCCTCAGATAAGCCTCCACAGCTCAAGTGGCAGAGCGGGGAATCAAACCCGGTTCCTCCAGATTAGAGCACTCCTGCTCTTAATCACTACACCACTGTTGCTGACCCTCACCCCCTCTTCAGCCAGTTGCCAGGTATCCCCGGCAACTCTAATTCAGGATTTGAAAAACTTCAATAGGTTGAGAAGAGTATGATTCTGCACTCTTTGTTTTCATTGTTGGCGTAGTTCCTTTTGTTCTCTGTATGCACTACAACAGCATGGTGTAGTGGTTATAGTATTCCTAGAATCTGGGAAAATCAAGGTCCCTTCATTTGCTAAAAGTGTGTATGTGCAGGAGTGTTGTGTTCCTGAACTGTTTAATAACAAGGCCCTGTATTCAGTTGATTTCTTTATTATGAAACAGCACCAGGAATAAGCATTTAGACTTCTATTGCCGGAACTAAGCATAACCAGCATTGAAGCCACCATTATACCCCACTTGATCCATTACATCACGTCACCCCAACCCTGCCTACCAGTTCCCAAGGGGTGGTGGCACCTCTCCAGTCCCACTGTCAAGGGAAGAAGAAACTACCTCCCCCCGCCCCGGGGTCAAAGCAACCTCCATTCCGCAATGCTGACAGAGCTACAACAGCAGGTGTCTAATGAGCTGATAAGGCCTGAGAAGCAAAGTGGAAAAACATAAGCACAGCTGGAGGGGGAATGAGAAAAGAAAGGTTCCCACATCCCCGGCAGGAGTCAGGAGACATGGCAGGATCAAACAGAGGCTGATCACGACAAGGAGGCACTGCAGAACAGAACTGGTGAGAAGGAGCTGAACCTAGTGGTGGGATCCAAAAATTTTAGTAACAGGTTCCCATGGTGGTGGGATTCAAACTGTGGCGTAGCGCCAATGGGGCTGGGCAGGGCACGACAGGGGCGTGGCCGGACATTCCGGGGGCGGGGCATTCCTGAGGCGGACTGTGGCATGACGCTTGGCTGCTGCATTCAGAATCCTTGGGCTAGAAACAATGCGGAGAGGCGCAGGCTGCCGCATGCGACGGGTGCACCTCCTGCTAGACTGCATCAAGTTCTGCGCGCTACTGCTGAGAGGAGGGGCGTAACTAAGGCAAAAATCACGTGGCAAAATCACCAGTTAGCAATCCCCTCTCAGCACACACAAATAATTAGTAACCTGCTCTCGGGAACCTGTGAGAACCTGCTGGATCCCACCTCTGGCTGAACCCTTTTTAAAACTACTGATATTCCCTTTGAAAGACCTTATGCTTCATTTTGCCCCAGCTAGACTTGTTTCTGCTACTGAAGCCTGCTCAGAGGGAACAAATATAATCGGGGGGGGAGGGAACAAGGGAGAATCAGTGGAGGAAAAGGCCCAAACCCTTCCACTAGCTGACTGTCCCTGACAAATCCAACTCCCAGCATCTGCACTGGCATTTCCCAGCAAGCACAGAGTGTAACGTCGACTCCTGCCCTTATTAGCAGTTTGCTAACACACAGCAAGCGCTTTTGAAACAAAAAAGGTCAGGAAAGACAGAATCTGAACATCGTAGATGTCTGAGGATGCAAGACAAGCTGAACATTACTGGAGTCCGGTGGTATAACCTTTGGCACTCCAGATGCTAGGTGCACTCGAATGTTGTTTCCATCAGTTCTTCCAGCATGGCCAATTGGCCATGCTGGAAGGGGCTGATGGGAATTGTGGTCCATAACCGCTTGTATTAACCGCTGTTTTAAATGGGGAGCTAGTAAGTTAGTAATTTATTATATTGGATCTTAATTGTTAAGTTTTGACTGTATTTAGTTGATCTATGATTTTAACTTTGTTGTACGCCGCCCAGAGCCCTTCGGGGATAGGGCGGGTTATAAAACCAAATAATTAATAAATAAATAGATAGATAGATAGATAGATAGATAGATAGATAGATAGATAGATAGATAGATAGATAGATAGATAGATAGATAGATAGATAGATAGATAGATAGATAGATAGATAGATAGATAGATAGATAGATAGATAGATAGATAGATAGATAACATCTGGAGTGCCAAAGGTTCACCACCACTGCACCAGGTAGACAACAACTCCATCACAAAACCACCACACAGAGCTTTCGATAGGTAAGAAGCAACGGATTTGGGGTGTGTGGGCGGTTTACTTTTAAACACAGAAATACGCACCTCTGCTATCAGCAGGCAATTTGTATTATTAAAACGCATGACTGACACTTGTCATAAATTTCCGATGAAAAAGTTAAATTAACATCGCCGGTGCCTAAATTCCCCGAAAACTTCATGTATTTCTCACAGCTCATAAAAAAAAAAAGGTTATACGTTCATCATTGGAATTTCACTTGCATAACGATAACAGTAACAACAATAAAAGAGACACACACAGAGAAAGAGATTTCATTAGCAGAACAATATCTGCAAAGATCCTATGTAATTTTCACATTCCCAACAGCAGCGACGTGAATCCGGGACACACCTCAAATATTGTATATTAATTTCAATGCAGTTAATAACCTCCCCGACAAGAATCCCGCTAATTTACTCTTTCACTGACGACGTTAACAGAAAATGATTTATGCGGCTCAATCACCTCACTCATCAAACCGAGCGCTGACAGCCGGGCGTCATCATCGCTATTTAAGAGCCGCGGCTGACAGCAGAGACAGGGGCTTTGATTAAGGCCTCTGTCTGGCTAACCTTTTATTTGAAGAATGATTGCCGCTGAGTGACAAATACTTTTCCATTCGTTTCAAGGCGAAAGATATTGACATTCAAATTCTTGGTGTCTACACCGAACAGATGCCGCGCTTGGCAAGCGGCTGGGCCGCGACAGCAGGTACGCCGCTGCTCCAGGGGAGGGGGGCAACGAGAGACCGTCCGGCTGGCTCGAGTTGAAGGCCCGCAACAGGTCCCCGCGACTGAACTCGCAGCCAAATCGCTCCTCTCTCCCCCAGCAGATACCATCAGAGAACATCTGCTTGTGGTTTCTCCCAGGCCTCTCTTCTGGAGAAGCGTCCCTACCCTCACCTTCACCCCACTGGCAAGGCTCTCAGATGGCACTGCTAAAAATAAAGGGAACTCGAGCGACCCCGTGCCGGAGAAGGGCACGCTTCCCCGTGCGTGCGGCACCAGAGAGCAGGGAATTCCCTGAGCACGCACCGTCTGCTCAAGGAGCTAATGTGATTTCTGTTGACAGTAATGTGAAATGGAAGTTGCATTTGCGGTATCACATACAAAAATCAAAGCCAATATGTTTGTGGCTTTAAGCTGATCCCGCTGTCACATTCTGCTTTATTGCTTTATAAAAATGAAAGAGGGGAAGGCGGAGGGACGCAGAGACGGGAGCTGACCAAAGATGGGCGGTCTTGGGGGCAAGTTCTGCCATGTGCCGGCAAAGGAAGAGCGGCTCGGCTGTTCTTTGTGATTTACAGGCACTGTTTAATTTATAGATGTCCTCATTAAGAGCAGAGGTTTAATTGTTTTTTTAAAAAAATTCCACGACTTCAAATGCTATGTGCCATCAGACCATCAGAGCCAATTTACATTAAAGGCCGAAAGTATTTCCGACACACGGGAGTTCTTTAGGATTTTAATCAAGGTAATTAAAAATGCCTGAAATAAATAATTAGTTTCATCAACCCACCCTACCATGAAGTGAGGCACAGGCCAATTGGTCCAGTCTTGTGCATTTTTCTTCTGTGGTTTTCCTTGTTGAGTTTTTGTACCATTTGTTTACATTCCTTACCACTCAGAATTCCATTGCAGTCAAATTCAATGAATAGAAGGAAAAATTTAGCATTTAAATAATGACCTGCTACTGAATTCAAGTTTTAGGAGAAAAATACAAGCTAATCTTTCAGGATATAACATGGAGGAGGAGGAAGAGGAAGAGGAAGAAGAAGAGGAAGAAGAAGAATTATTTGGATTTATACCCCCCTTTCTCTCCTGTAGCAAGATTACAAACTCCTTTTTCCTTCCTCTCCCCACAACAGATGCTTTGTGAGGTAGGTGGGACTAAGAGAGTTCCAAAGAACTGTGACTAGTCCAAGGTCACCCAGCTGGAATGTAGGAGTGAGGAAACAAATCTGATTCACCAGATAAGGCTCTGCCACTCATGTAGAACTGTCCTTCCCAAGCAATAAGAGGTGATATCTTTCAGAGCTGGGCTTTAAATTAACACGACAATTGCACATGGACACAATTAAGATGCTGTGAACATGATCTGAACTGAAATCTTTTTTGCAGTCTGTAATTCAATGTTCCAAGCAGTTCGAAGACCTTCTCAGCAATGAGAAGACCCCCCCCACACACACACACACGGCCATGTTTGTTATATTTTCTCTTCCCTGAGTACTGTTAGCCTTGTTGTGTCCCATGGGTGTGGGGAGAAGCAGAATACAAATATTCCAAAAACATCAATAAATCCCAGTTTTAAGATAAGTACTTAACATCATGAAAATAATTTCAGAGGGGCAGCAGTGTTGGTCTGCAGTAGAACAGCTAGATTTGAGTCCAGTAGCACCTTAGAGACACCCACGATTTTTGGGTTTAAGACTTTTGAGAGTCAAACCTCTAAGGAAGGGAGCACTGATCCTTGAACGTTATCCTCGGGAAATCTTGCTTGCCTCTAAGGTGCTACTCAGTGGTGGGATCCAAAAATTTTAGTAACAGGTTCCCATGGTGGTGGGATTCAAACTATGGCGTAGCGCCAATGGGGCTGGGCTGGGCATGATGGGGCGTGGCCAGGCATTCCGGGGCGGGGCATTCCTGGGCAGGGCTGTGGCAAGGACGCAACCGCTGCGCCGGACCTTGGGCTGGAAACGAATGCACGCAGGTGCAGGCTGCCACGCACGCCGGTGCACCTCCTGCTAGACTGCTTCAAGTTCTGCACGCTACTGCTGAGAGGAGGGGCATAACTAAGGCAAAAATCACGTGGCAAAATCACCAATTAGTAACCCCCTCTCGGCACACACAAATAATTAGTAACCTACTCTCGGGAATCTGTGAGAACTTGCTGGATCCCACCTCTGGTGCTACTGGACTCGAATCTAGTTGTTCTTCACCCCAATAGATCCAGCACTCATTTCTATCTTCAAGCCTCCCCGATGTCTGATACAGATGGAGGGATCTGGTATAGGTCTCCCAGTAGAAAGGTGGATTATTCTGCACATGCCCAGAGGTGCTGCATGCTCAGTATGATCCAGTGAAGAAAACAGATCTTGTTGGGGGACATGTCAAAATCAAAGAAATAAGAGAAACTGACAACAACCAGGCTGGGTAAATGGGAGGTTCGTGAAAGTTGTGGGTTAAAAAACCACTTGGCTCTAACATGAGGCCCTTAACCATGTATTGTGGCATACATTATGGTCACCACAGGGATGCTGTCGGAAACAGCGCCCCTGCGGCAAGTCATCCCCATTGTTAATTATAAGACTGTCTGATAATTAAACACTTTTAATTAGACCACAGGCTTTTAATCGATTGGAGTCTGAATTTAAATAAATCTGCATATTGCCAAAATGTCCAAGTGCAAGCTCACTTGCGGTTTAACAAAAGATGTCGCTCTTCTGCTCAGGAGAAGCCGCCGTCTTTGCCCTCCCCCACCCCACCCCCCGCATTTCCTCTGCCCCGGAGCCTCCGTGGTTTTAAAAAGTAAACAAGCATGCCAATTAACATTTGCCCTCACAAATTAATCTACCAATTAAATCAATTAGCAGCTGGCTCAAAACTGAACAAGATGATACAAAGGATGGACTACAGTTCATGAAGAAGGCGGCCAGTCATGTCTGGGGGGAAAGGTAATGCAGCACAGCGCAACTTGGATAGAAGCCGTCATCACCCACACAAAAGGCTGTGATAAACAACTACCTCAGAAATTACTAACAACAGCAGCAACAACAGAGTGTGATGCCGTGTTTCCGAGACATCTTTCTGCTACATCATGAGTTTGGACAGTGGTGGGATCCAAAAAATTTAGTAACAGGTTCCCATGGTGGTGGGATTCAAACAGTGGCGTAGCGCCAATGGGACTGGGTGGGGCATGACGGGGGCATGGCCGGGCATCCCGGGGACGGGGCATTAATAATTTCCCTGTTACTGTAAAAAACTCTTACTGTAAAAAAAAGTTCCTAATTTCCAGCTGGTATCTTTCTATCCATAATTTAAACTCATTATAGCAAGTCCTATCGTCTACTGCCAACAGAAACAACTACTTCTCCTCTAATTGACTGCCTGTCAAATACTTAATACTTTCCAATACTTAATTTTGTTTCTAGAAATCAAAAGAAATATACTTTCCTCTAACAAGGAACTTTACCATATTTCTAAAACATGTTTTTAAAACAGCCCAACAGGGAGAATTATCCCGTTTTCTACCTTCGCTAACCAGCCACATAGGAAACAACAGGACTTTATGATTTTTGGACCTAATGGAATTTCTAACGGAAAAGCAGACCCAATTAGTAACCCCCTCTCGGCACACACAAATAATTAGTAACCCACTCTCGGGAACTGGTGAGAACCTGCTGGATCCCACCTCTGAGTTTGGATCCTGGTGCAGAACTCTATGGTCAGATGTTTTCTTATCTTATTTCTTTATTATTGGACTTCTATGCTGCCTTTCCCTTTATGGGATCAGGTGACTTCCAGTATTTTGATAATAAATACAATCCAATAAAAACAATATCAATACAATTTAAAATTTGAACTTTCAGTATTCAGTACTGAATACTGAACTCTGGAATGTACACTTTAAAACCTAATCTAGACTGATAGCAACATAATCACAATAATTTGATATCTAATCAGAAGGAAACAACGGGTGGGAAGAATTGAAAAATAGAGGAGGGGGAGAACAATGATGGAAACAACCGTAGCTGCCTCAGTCGTGTGTCTGACGGAACAGCTCTGTCTTACGGGCCCTGCGGAAGTGCCTCAGATCCTGCAAGCAGTGGCGTTCCTGCCTAGGGGTAGGGGGTACCCTATGTCCCCGGGCGCCCCCCCATTTGGTCACGTGGGGGGCGCCAACATTTCAGGGTCGTTTGTGTGTTTTTAAATTTTAAGTGTTTTTTCACGTTCTAGCCTGCAAGGGGCGCATTTTCAAGGCTAGTAACACCAAAATTTCTGGGTACCATCCAGAGACTGTCCTGATGATACCATCCAAATTTGGTGACGTTTGGTTCAGGGGAAGCAAAGTTATGCACCCCCAAAGAGGGCGCCCCATCCCCATTGTTTTCAATGGGAGCTAACCTGAGATGGGGGCTACCCATTTGAGGGACCATAACTTTGGTCCCCCTGAACATACCTTCACCAAAATTGGGTGGCATCATAAGAAAAGTTAACAGATGATACTCTGAAATTTTGGTGTCACTAGCTTTAAAAATACACCCCTTCCAGGCACCCCAAGAAATTTGCCCAAGATTCTTTGTTTTGCAGTGACTTTGCTCCATTGTAGCCAATGGGGAATTTCTGAGTGTGTAGGCAAGTCCTTCTGTATCCATCTAAATACCTGGTTTCCACAAGTATTGTCAGCAGCAGCAATGAATTTACGGACCGGATCCTGACAAACAGATCCCAGTTCCCCTTTGCCGGGGCACCCTTACAATTGGGGTGACCATCTCTTGATGTTCCCGCCATCCCCCATCAGCAGCACTGGGGGGTGGGGTGGGAGTCTGTTGGAGCTGCTGTGGGTGAGGAAATGAAAATATCATACTCCATGGGTGGAAATCTTACTACCCACAGCTACTTAAGAACATAAGAACATAAGAACTAGCCTGCTGGATCAGGCCAGAGTCCATCTAGTCCAGCTCTCTGCTACTCGCAGTGGCCCACCAGGTGCCTTTGGGAGCTCACCTGCAGGAGGTGAAAGCAATGGCCTTCTGCTGCTGCTGCTGCTCCTGGGCACCTGGTCTGCTAAGGCATTTGCAATCTCAGATCAAGGAGGATCAAGAGTGGCAGCCATAGATTGACTTCTCCTCCATCAATCTGTCCAAGCCCCTTTTAAAGCTATCCAGGTGAGTGGCCATCACCACCTCCTGTGGCAGCATATTCCAAACACCAATCACACGTTGCGTGAAGAAGTGTTTCCTTTTATTAGTCCTAATTCTCTCCCCCCCCCCCAGCATTTTCAATGAATGCCCCCTGGTTCTAGTATTGTGAGAAAGAGAGAAAAATTTCTCTCTGTCAACATTTTCTACCCCATGCATAATTTTATAGACTTCAATCATATCCCCCCTCAGACGTCTCCTCTCCAAAGTAAAGAGTTCCAAACGCTGCAGCCTCTCCTCATACGGAAGGTGCTCCAAACCTTCAATCATCCTCGTTGCCCTTCTCTGCACTTTTTCTATCTCTTCGATATCCTTTTTGAGATGTGGCGACCAGAACTGAACACAGTACTCCAAGTGCGGTCGCACCACGGCTTTATATAAGGGCATGACAATCCTTGCAGTTTTATTATCAACTCCTTTCCTAATTATCAATTATCACTTAATTGGATGCAAGTCAATATAATTCCATAGTCCAGTCAACAGAGAAATTAAGGGTGGGAAAAAGAAGAGGAGGAGGAGGAGTTTGGATTATACCCACCTGTCTCTCCTGTAAGGAGACTCAAGGTGGCTTACAAGCTCCTTTCCCTTCCTCTTTCCACATCAGACACCTTGTGAGGAAGGTGGGGCTGAGAGAGTTCAGAAGAACTATGACAAGACCAAGATCACCCAGCAGGAATGTAGGACTGCAAAAACACATCTGGTTCACCAGATAAGCTTCTGCCACTCAGGTGGAGGACTGGGGAAGAACCACGATACGTCTTGCAAGTTACCTTCAAAGCACTGCAACTTAAAGTGCACAAGGTATTTGGACCCAAAGTGGCAACATCTGGGTATGGCTACAGAAGGAAAACATTTCAGCCATAATGAGAGAGAGAGAACTCAAGGAAAGTCTGAGCCCACTTGTCCACAGAGAGAAATCTTACTGGTGCTGAAGATGGACATCCTCGTTATTGGGATCCCAGCAGTGGTGGGATCCAAAAATTTTAGTAACAGGTTCCCATGGTGGTGGGATTCAAACTGTGGCGTAGCGCCAATGGGGCTGGGCTGGGCACGACGGGGGTGTGACCAGGCATTCCGGGGGCGGGGCATTCCTGAGTGGGGCTGTAGCAAGGACGCAGCCACTGTGCCGATCCTTGGGCGGGAAACGAATGCACGCAGGCGCAGGCTGCCACACACGCCGGTGCACCTCCTGCTAGACTGCTTCAAGTTCTGCGCACTACTGCTGAGAGGAGGGGCGTAACTAAGGCAAAAATCATGTGGCAAAATCACCAACTAGTAACCCCCTCTCAGCACACACAAATAATTAGTAACCTACTCTCGGGAACCTGTGAGAACCTGCTGGATCCCACCTCTGGATCCCAGCCCCTTTCGATCCTGGGGGCATCTCTGGAACTCTGTGCACGCAACCACAAAATGGTTGTCACAGGAAGTCAAACACACACCGGAAGCCCAAGTGGAGGGGAAAACAGATAATTTTAAAAGGAGGGGGGAAAACTGGAGAAAAGTTGTCTAATAAAGCCCATACTGTGGTGGCAACTACAACTGACATGTTTCTTTAATCTGCATAGTCAATCAAATCACCGGTGTCCAGTTTGAAGCCCTGCGGGGCAATGACCCCCCCCCCGCCCCATCCAGTTTCTTAAACAAAAACCTCAGGTGTGTACCAGCAAAGGTATTAGGGGGGGAATCACGATGCCCATGGCTGCCATGTTGAAGACCCCTGTTCTTTATGGGCTCTGCCTAAGGAATGTCACAAACAAGGATCACAGGCTCCACTTGTCTGTAGTTGTGTGCCTGCCTGCAAGTGCACGGACATTTCACCACACAGACTCTGGTTCAAGAAGAAGAAGAAGAAGAAGAAGAAGAAGAAGAAGAAGAAGAAGAAGAAGAAGAAGAAGAAGAAGAAGAAGAAGAAGAAGAAGAAGAAGAAGAAGAAGAAGAAGAAGAAGAAGAAGAAGAGGAAGAAGAAGAAGAAGAGGAGGAGGAGGAGGAGGAGGAGGAGGAGGAGGAGGAGGAGGAGGAGGAGGAGGAGGAGTTTGGATTTATATCCCCCTTTCTCTCCTGCAGGAGACTCAAAGGGGCTGACAATCTCCTTGCCCTTCCCCCCTCACAACAAACACCCAGTGAGATAGGTGGGGCTGGGAGAGCTCAGAAGAACTGTGACTAGCCCGAGGTCACCCAGCTGGCGTGTGTGGGAGTGCACAGGCTAGTCTGAATTCCCCAGATAAGCCTCCACAGCTCAGGCGGCAGAGCTGGGAATCAAACCCGGTTCCTCCAGATTAGTTACACGAGCTCTTAACCTCCTACGCCACTGCTGCTCCCCCTCCAGAAAACCCCCGCCACGACTGTGTGTTTATATGATGCCACGAGGCTATTATTTTTTTAAAAAAACAAATCAAAAAGTTCAGGCGTATTGCGGAGTGAAACCTATTCCAAGCCCCAGAATGTATGAAAAGTTTTGCTTCTGTCTGACGCTTGTACACAAAGGGGTGGGGGGTGGGGAGGCAGGACTCGAGAGCCGTCTGCTTGTTTATCACTATCAGATAGACTACTTGATCATCTTTCCATCCTGGCACGTTTCCATTTTAAATAAAGAGCAATCTCCAATGGAACTGAAGGGCTGTCAGCGCAATCAAAAGAAGAAAGTGCTTTCAGGTTATCACGGGCTTCCTTATACACTCGCCCAGCAATACCATTCCCCCCCCCCCCGCCCCGGCTTCTCCTTAAGCATACTTGAATGAACTGTTTGAATATGTTTACTCTTTCATCTTTACAGCTTTGAAAACCTCCGACTTTTATATCTGATCTACAACAAAGCGCAAGGACTAGCAGAGGTTGACAGACTGGGCGTAATTAAAAGACTAGCATCAGCGAGGTGCCATGTTGAACAATAACTGTCGTATAATGCACTCCAGAATCAACTGTTTACATTTCAAACTGTTGAACTTTAAAAAAAGAAGAAGAAGGTTTGAACAGGTGCGGATCAGCTCATTTCTAATCAGGGCTTTAAAAGCAGAGCGACTAACGTTCCCTATAATGCAGGCTACGCACCCGCTGCCCTCGATGTTACACGAGGGATTCCTGATCGGCAATAAATTATATAATGGCTCAAAAGTTGTAAAGTGGCACATTTAATTAGAATTATGCCAACCCAAGCGCCTGTGAGTGCCCAGGAAAATGAAACGTTAAATTAGCAATTCGACGACACCCGCTCCATAGAATCAAAGGCTGAGCGATGAACGCGAAATTCTCCGGTTCAAATCTAGCCAACTTCTAGTTTGCCTAGGGAGCAGCAGTGGCGTAGGAGGTTAAGAGCTCGTGTAACTAATCTGGAGGAACCGGGTTTGATTCCCAGCTCTGCCGCCTGAGCTGTGGAGGGTTATCTGGGGAATTCAGATTAGCCTGTGCCCTCCCACGCACGCCAGCTGGGTGACCTTGGGCTAGTCACAGCTTCTTGGAGCTCTCTCAGCCCCACCTACCTCACAGGGTGTTTGTTGTGAGGCGGGAAGGGCAAAGAGATTGTAAGCCCCTTTGAGTCTCCTGCAGGAGAGAAAGTGGGGATATAAATCCAAACTCCTCCTCCTCCTCTTCTTCCTCTTCTTCTTCTTCTTCTTCTTCTTCTTCTTCTTCTTCTTCTTCTTCTTCTTCTTCTTCTTCTTCTTCTTCTTCTTCTTCTTCTTCTTCTTCTTCTTCTCCTCCTCCTCCTCCTCCTCCTCCTCCTCCTCCTCCTCCTCCTCCTCCTCCTCCTCCTCCTCCTCCTCCTCCTCCTCCTCCTCCTCCTCCTCCTCCTCCTCCTCCTCCTCCTCCTCCTCCTCCTCCTCCTCCTTTCATGCTGCTTGTTCAAGATTTGCGGAAAGATGGGTTTCGACATATTTTAAATTAATTAAATATAAGTGTTTGATTCAGATAAATAAAATTAGTAAAAATAGGTGAGTAATACGTAATCTGCAATACCATATAAACAACAAGGCCTATTTATGATATTTCATAAACTATAAAACACATTTCAGAAGGGACACAAAAGCATTTGAAACAATATTTAGCCAGCAACAAACTTAAATATACTAACTCAAAGCACAAGGGGAGAAACACGATGCAATAATCAATTAAACACAGATGTCTTCTTCAAAACAAAAGTTTTGGTCTAGCACCAAAAGACCGCAATGGCACGACCATTAGAGAGGCAGTAAGACCATTTCCAGCCCAGAGACAATGACAGTAGAGGCCGTGTCCTTCATGGTCATCTGACTCTCCACAAATAAAGGTCCTCCCCCCCAAAAAAAGAACAGTATTTGGGCAGGACAGGCACTTTGTAAGGACAGAGAAGACCCTATTTACTACTGCCATATGATTAGGCTGACCAGACGTCCCGCTTTTGGCGGGACAGTCCCGCCTTGAAACAACTTGTCCCGCATCCTGCGGGTTTTTTCAAATGTCCCAGGTTTTGGAAGGCGGGAAACGGGAGCGCCCCAGAAGGCCATGTGCTCCTGCGGCTGCGCGTGCATGCGCGCGGTGGGCCGCCCGCCTGTCCCAGTTCGCGAAAGTGACCATCTGGTCACCTTACATATGATATAACATCAGATGACTCAAACCAGCCTAAGAGTTTCCAGCTGTTGTCTGGCTTCCAACAGGAGACATACCAGGCTCTGGAGGCGGGGATGGAAACTGCAGCCAGAAAAAGATGTCTCTTCCATCCAGAAAAAGAAAATGATATCGCCATGTCATGGTAACACTCTAGGAATCCAACAAGTCTCCATGGTTTTGTTCAATGGTTTTCCCTCCCTGCTTTCTCCAACTGCTTATTTAAGCAGCAGCAGGAGGCTGGAAAGGATCATCAGAAACCTGCCCACAGGAAGCAGGTAAGGGGCCTCCCTCAACCAGCCACTGGTAACATGAATTGACATATGTTTCATTTAGCCCTACATAGCAGTGTATACTAGGCTGACCAGACATCCCGCTTTTGGCGGGACAGTCCCGCCTTCAAAAAAATTGTCCCGCGACCTGCGGGTTATTTCCAGTGTCCCGATTTTGGGAGGCTGCCGTACTGCCTTCTGGGGCGCAAGGAAGTGCAGCAGCCTCCCGCGCCCGTGCGCGGCCGCAGGAGCGCACGGCCTTGTGGGGTGCTCCTGTTTCCCGCCCTTTCATTTGGGCAGGACAGGCACTTTGTAAGGACAGAGAAGACCCTATTTACTACTGCCATATGATTAGGCTGACCAGACCGTGCGCACGCGGCCGCCCATCCCATGGAATCCCAGGAATAAAGGGGTGAGTGCAGACATACATCGTGGTAAGGGGGAGATTGAAAATGTTTTAGAAATGTTTTTGAGGTTTTGTGAGGAAAAGGCTTCTATGTTGTCACCCAAGTCTTCTTTGGTGGTCTCCCATAACCAGGGCCAACCATGCAGAGGTGGGATCCAACCAGTTCTCACCACTTCTCTAAAAGTGGTTACTAATTTTTTCTGAGTGCCGAGAAGGGGTTACTGAAGCAACCTCCCTGCCCAATAGGGACTGGAGGTGCGTGTGTGCGGTGGCACCACTGTTTGAATCCCACCACCATCGGAACCTGTTGTTAAAATTTTTGGATCCCACCACTGCAACCATGCTTATCTTCTGAGATCTGCTGAGGTTGGGCTAGCTGGGACCATCCATATCAGGATTTTGCAACCTTAATATAGTCTAATACTAAATCAAAAATTAAATATTCCAAATTCTACTTCTGGTGCAAAAGTCACAGGCTTATTTTTGATCAACTAAGCAGAGAGCTACAACAAAGTAAGAGAATGTACTCCTGGGTTTTAAACCTGTTGTGTACAATCAATTTGTACAGACAAAAGTCTCTATATGGTGTGTATTTTTCAATGCACCAAACCAGCAGAGAGACACAAGGCAAGTGCATATAAAACAGTAAACATTGAAGTAAAAAATGCTTTCTGGATTTTGAAAAAGATGAAGTTCATAACAATACTGGACCTAAACACGGATATCGCCATGTAAAAGCACAAGAAAACAGATACTCTAAACCAGAAGAATTGTGACTGTCGCAGCGGTATGCCGACAAATTAAGTTTATTACTTCAAAAGTCGCTTAGATAGAAACCTTCCAGCTGTTACAGCAGATCCCTAGAACGGTGGCAATTTTCTCAGGCAGGTACCCCTTTTGTGATGTTGGGAATCTTGCTCCAATTAAGGGATTATCCCTCTTCATAATTCTCCGATTTAGAACACTTTCTTCTAAGTTGCTGCTCAATTGTCATCTCACAGCCAGCTCCTCTTATGCAATTTTGCAACAAGCAGCACCAACCAATTTGACCCTCTTCGTACCCCGGACCCAAGCCTGAGCAGAAATTGCAAAAAAAGAGAGAGAAGAATTTCTTTGAAGAAATGTGTTTAATATGGCACAGGTATCCGCATTCCAGAAGAAACACAAGTGTAATGCAATTTAATTTTAAATATATATATATATATTTCAATATATATATGAAATATATTCAATATATATTCAATATATATATGAAATATATATATATATTTCAAAATGTATTAAAATGAATCCCCAAGCTACAAAATTGGCAGCGTATAGCAGCACGTTGGGTAAATTCGTCACAGGCTGTACATCAACACCTTCCATAGTCAATGAAGAGTTGTTCCACCAAGCTTATAGTTGAGGGTGTTGGTCTATATTAGACATTGGTACTGCAGATGTATGTAAACCTCCGGCCACAACCGAACAGAAGCCCCTCGTATCGTTCTTCAGGACAGACTGAATAAGGGATTCCCAACTGGATTAAATGGCTTTAGTGGCGTAGGAGGTTAAGAGCTCGTGTATCTAATCTGGAGGAACCGGGTTTGATTCCTAGCTCTGCCGCCTGAGCTGTGGAGGCTTATCTGGGGAATTCAGATTAGCCTGTACACTCCCACACATGCCAGCTGGGTGACCTTGGGCTAGTCACAGCTTCTCGGAGCTCTCTCAGCCCCACCTACCTCACAGGGTGTTTGTTGTGAGGGGGGAAGGGCAAGGAGATTGTCAGCCCCTTTGAGTCTCCTGCAGGAGAGAAAGGGGGATATAAATCCAAACTCCTCCTCCTCCTCCTCCTCCTCCTCCTCCTCCTCTTCTTCTTCTTCTTCTTGTCGATTTTCCTGAAGAGCTTGCATTAAACTTTGTCTAAGAGCAAAATAGTTATTAGATAAATCACCATTCCTGAAGTCAGAGAAGATCTTTCTCATTTGTCTCTTAAGACATCTGCACTCTTTTGTAAAACCCTTATCTACCGCACAAGTCCTACGGGGAAAGAAGTCACCAGAATTTACTGACAGATTGTCAACAATCCCCTGGGATAATTCCTCAAATCTACTAATAAAATCTTTCGGCGGCAACATTCCTAAAAGTCCAGTCCTAGCACCTAAAAAAGTAGGCCCAAAGAGCAAGGCTCTCGCTTTGAGAAATCGTTGTATATTCTTTTTTGTTCTGTTATAATTAAGGTGACCAGATAATTAAGGTGACCTTTGTGAACCGGGACGGGCGGGTAGGTGGGCGGCCGCGCACGCACATGTGTGCACAGCCGCAGGAGTGCACTGCCTTCTGGGGCACTCCCGTTTCCCACCCTGTCACAGGGCGGGAAACGGGAGCGCCCCAGAATGCCGTGCGCTCCTGCGGCCGTGCGCGTGGGAGTCTGCCGCACTGCCTTGTACCCCAGAAGGCAGTGCGGCAGCCTTTCAAAAATCGGGACACTTGAAAAAACCTGCGGGATGCGGGACAACTTGTTTTAAGGCAGGACTGTCCCGCCAAAAGTGGGACGTCTGGTCAGCCTAGTTATAATTCCATTTGCTGATTTTAATTCCCTGTATAATTCCTTGTATAATTCCATTTGCTGATTTTCCTTTGGATGCCTAATAAACGTTTCTGACTGACTGACTGACTGACTGTTATTAACTGAGCTGATATGGGGAAGGGTGGCCTATAAAATCAGATAAATAAAATAAAACAAACCAGTCACATCTGCTGACATCCACCACACAGTCAGTGCCCTGGTGCAGTATTCTGTGTGCCAGGATGAGTGTGCCACCATATCCAGGTTCAAAT
Organism: Sphaerodactylus townsendi; assembly: GCF_021028975.2. Taxonomy (NCBI): domain Eukaryota; kingdom Metazoa; phylum Chordata; class Lepidosauria; order Squamata; family Sphaerodactylidae; genus Sphaerodactylus; species Sphaerodactylus townsendi. The sequence continues at coordinate 120,354,741 of NC_059431.1, forward strand.
ACCTACTCGGCCACAAAATATGCCTGATGGCCTTGAGCCAATCAGTCCCTCTCAGCTTAATCTCTCTCAAAGCACCATAGTGAAGCTAACTAGTTCACATCCCCAAGTACACAAAAATGTACTTCATACTTGATGTCATAATTGGGCCCAACTATGATACTCAGTAAGTATAAAGTCATGGTCGGGACTGGGGGCAGGAGCAAAGTTTAACATCAGTGGGAGTGGGAGTGGGAGCAGATGAGGGGAGAGGAGGCCCAATTCCCCACCACGCCTTGCTGGGATAAATCACTCCGTGCACTTTTATCCCTGTTTGGGCCTAGTCACAGGGTCAAGGTAGAGTCACGCAGCCAGACTTGTTCTGTGATTCTTTGTAAATGGGAATGAATATGTAGGAATCTCCATACAAACACCCAGTGGGGGGATCCAAAAATTTTAGTAACAGGTTCCCATGGTGGTGGGATTCAAACTGTGGTGCAGCACCAATGAGGCTGGGTGGGGCACGATGGGGGCGTGGCCAGGCATTCCGGGGGCCAGGCATTCCTGGGCGGGGCTGTGGCAAGGACGCAGCCACTGTGCCGGTCCTTAGGCGGAAAATGTATATATGCCACGCACGCCGGTGCACCTCCTGCTAGACTGCTTCAAGTTCTGCACGCTACTGCCGAGAGGAGGGGCGTAACTAAGGCAAAAATCATGTGGCAAAATCACCAATTAGTAACCCCTTCTCGGCACACACAAATAATTAGTAACCTACTCTCAGGAACCTGTGAGAATCTGCTGGATCCCACCTCTGGGTTCTCTGTTAATCAGAAGCTTGGGAGTGAAGGGGCAGAGCCCAGCAACAGTAGAATCGGCCTTTTGCCGGGCTATGCCTATGTTGTTTAGTTCCAGAGACGCCTTCGTAAATTACTTGCACGTGGGAGGAGCAGGTAAAACCGATTTTCCCGACCTGTAATTGAATGTAGAACAGCTCAATCTACTACCACATTCATCCTTAGAACCGCACAACAATAATCTTAATGATGGCTTTAAATGTTTTAATCTATATGTTTGAATAACATAGTTATTTGATTGTGTATATTTTACCTTTAGTTAGCTGCTCTGAGCCTGACTTTGGTTGAGAAAAGCAAGGAAAAAAGGAGCCGACAAACCAACAAACAAATAATCTATGTGAAGGCAGGGACTTCTAAGACCGAATATCTGGTTCCCTCAATGGGAGAAATATTAAAAATTAAAATAGACAAAATATTTTTTAGAAGTTAAGAACTTCCCATCTTTATCTAAGTGCCCTTTCTGGGCAATACTGGAAGTGACAGCAATAGAAGAAGAAGAAGAAGAAGAAGAAGAAGAAGAAGAGGAAGAGGAAGAGGAAGAGGAAGAGGAAGAGGAAGAGGAAGAGGAAGAGGAAGAGGAAGAGGAAGAGGAGGAGTTTGGATTTATATCCCCCCTTTCTCTCCTGCAGGAGACTCAAAGGGGCTGACAATCTCCTTGCCCTTCCCCCCTCACAACAAACACCCTGTGAGGTGGGTGGGGCTGAGAGAGCTCAGAAGAGCTGTGACTAGCCCAAGGTCACCCAGCTGGCGTGTGTGGGAGTGTACAGGCTAATCTGAATTCCCCAGATAAGCCTCCACAATTCAGGCGGCAGAGCAGGGAATCAAACCCGGTTCCTCCAGATTAGATACATGAGCTCTTAACCTCCTACGCCACTGCTGCTCCTAGATCAAGGAAGCTCAGGGAACTCTATGGTCTGGCAATACCTAAGACTATCTCTATTACTTCGGGGTATTCCCAGTAAGTGGTGTCATCATTTGGGTGATAACACTTCCTGCCCCCTCTCCCTGCCCCCTTACCCTCCCACCATTTGGCCCGCTCAACTTGGCAACCCTAGGAGCAAACATAATGTGCAGGTACTCCATGTTCAAAAGGGGACTAGATTAATTCATGGAAGAAACATCTACCACTCACTCGTAGCTACAATGTCAAAATAGAACTTCCTTTGTTCAGAAGAGGGGTGTCTTCAAATACCAATTTCTGGAAAGAAACCAAAGGGCAAGCCTGTTGCTTTCATGGTTGCCATCTTCCCAAGACTCATCCAGTGGCTGCTGGACCCTATTTTACTCCTCTTAGAGGAAAGAACAACAGTAACAGGTAGTCATAGAATGGGACACTTTGGGGCAGTGGTGGGATCCAAAAATTTTAGTAGCAGTTTCCCATGGTGGTGGGATTCAAACAGTGGCGTAGCGCCAATGGGGCTGGGCGGGGCACGACGGGGGCGTAACCGGGCATTCCGGGGGCAGGGCATTGCTGGGTGGGGCTGTGGCAAGGACGCAGCCGCTTCACCAGTCCTTGGGGGGGAAATGAATGCACGCAGGCGCAGGCTGCCACGCACGCCGGTTTACCTCCTGCTAGACTGCTTCAAGTTCTGTGCGCTACTGCTGAGAGGAGGGGCGTAACTAAGGCAAAAATCACGTGGCAAAATCACCCATTAGTAACCCCCTCTCGGCACACACAAATAATTAGTATCCTACTCTCGGGAACCTGTGAGAACCTGCTGGATCCCACCTCTGCTTTGGGGGATTTGGACAATGAGGAAAGCTGACAGAAAGAAAGTTGAATCATTTGAAATGTGGTGTTTGAGGAGACTTTTACAGATATGGCGGGCTGCCAAAAAGACAAGCAAATGGGTTCCAGATCAAATCGAGCCTGAATTCTCCCTAGATGATAAAATGACTGAACAGAAGCTATGGTACTTTGGTCAAAAGACAACAAGACTCACTGGAAAAGATAACAATGCTAGAAAAAGTTGAAAGAAGTAGGAAAAGAGGAAGACATCAGACATAGCATGAAATGGATTGACAGTCAAGGAAGCTATGCCCCTCAATTCTCACAATTCACAAGACCCCTCAATTCACAAGACCTGAGCAAGACTGTTCACGATAGGACATTTTGGAGGACATTAATTCACAGGATTGCTGTAAATTGGAAGTAGCCTGATGGTTGTTAATACGCACATACACACACACGTGAAACAACTGCTTCACACATTACATCGTGTGCATGGGGAAGGGAAGGGCCTGAGGTTTTATTATATCTAGAAAATTTTGAGGTTATTTTATCCCGGGGCCCTTTTGGCAGCATTAGGGTGACAATTCTTCACCAGCTGAACGCAAGCAGATAAAGGGTTCAACATTTCTTCTGCAAATGTGCATGTGTGCATTTGTAACCCCCATGCTCAGAATGGGTTGACCCTGAAAGGGGTGGAGCAGGAGGCTGCAGAGCTCATGTAGTTGGAGGAGACAAGGCTACCAGACTCGGACCTTGGTTGTTTAAGCCCTTAACACCTTGTTAAGGTAAACTGCAATATTGTTGGGAACTACTGGGAAGGTAGTTGTTTATTTTGCTATGTTGTAAATGTTGGAGTTTATTGTTTCAGGGTTTTTTAAATGTTTGTAATGGGTGAGAGTTCTCCTGGAAACCTTCACCATGTTGAATCCTGTTCACCAAGCCCTTGGAGTCTTCAGGAGCCAACCCACTTGCAAAGAAGAATTGGACTTGGCAGTTATCAGTAGACTGTAAATATAAGGACTTGAAAATGCAACCTGAACAGGACCTTGAACTGTGATGTTAAATGTTGATGTTATATGCTAAGAAAGTAAACCATTTTGTTTTTAAAAATTTGTTGTTGCAAACTCATTCCAAGTTCTGCCCCACAGAACCCACAGATAGAGGTTACACATTGACTAAATCAAAATGCAAAGAAGGAATCTTAACGTACTAGTCGTGCTTAAATGGGATCCCAAGACCCTGTTTTCTTTACCATGGCATCACTAGTGGATCCCAAACCCTGATCGCGACATCTGCAGAAATTTGGCAGTGGAAAAAACATTGATCAACCTGAAGCAAACTGAACACTTTTTGAAACGGGGAAAAAAAAAACCCCACGCAGGAATTGCTCCTATATCGTTCTAAAGGTAATAATTCCACTGAATTTTAGCTAACCTATCCCCTGGACTGTTCACAGCTCACATCTCTAACAGCTGCAAGATGCATATTACCCGAGGCACACAAAAAATGTGTGACTCACTCAAGCACTCGTTTTTTCAACCCTTCCCAATAATGAGTAATGCTGTCCCGAAACAATGCAAGAGGCAATTGTGTCCAGAGGCTGCGAAATGCCTTTGAATACTTTGTGAATTTGGGGTGGGGAAGAAGTAGAAAGAAGGTGATTACTGGCACTCTAGTACAGGGCATCGGATCTTGCCTGCCCTTAACCTGGATTTATCTAAGGTGCGCCTGCTTTATCGCACAGCTTAATTTGTTAAAATTTGATCAGCACCTTTTGAGGAAAGTGTTTGCCAAGAAGCGTGTTTTTTAAAAAACATAAAATAACAGGATGTAAACAGTACTAGCACACCAGCAAGTAAAAGCAAGCTCTTTACTATATATTTATTCTATCCCACCAATTGTTTGGGAGAAACATTTGATTCCCTTCCCCCCCCCCCTCCTCCTATACAGGTAGGCAGGGGGAAAAATCACTTTCCCCCTCTTGCCGAGCTCGTTTAACTGTCGCTCGAAAAGAGTTCTGGACAGATACCCATACTGTGCAACATCAATCATCACTTCTGGGTTGAATTCTAATCACATAAAAAGAGTAAGGGACTATTTTTGTGAAAACTAAATGCCTTATTTTGGAATTCACAATGCTTGTCAAATTGCCACAAAGTGGATAAATCTCTGGAAATATACAGCTCCCTTGAATCTAAAACTTGATCTATGCGAACGTGGAAAAGAATACGAATGGTTACTAAAAATGACAAATTTATCAATCAGAGATGACAAAAAAAAGCCCACAGAGATATATATATATATAAAATCTCAAGCTAAAAACATGTTTTCTGGTCTGAACAAGCTGATCGAACAAAAGCAAAAACCAACCCTGCATTATGGTGAAACCGTTCACAACCAAGTGTGGGCCCACGAAAGTATTCCAGGGAAAGGGAAGCAGGAACAACGTATTCGTGTGACACGCCCCCTTTGCCCCCTTCCCCCCACACTTCCCAGTTTCACAAAGCTGGTTCCAGGTACAGTTGGAGCAGCAGTGGCGTAGGAGGTTAAGAGCTCGTGTATCTAATCTGGAGGAACTGGGTTTGATTCCCAGCTCTGCCGCCTGAGCTGTGGAGGCTTATCTGGGGAATTCAGATTAGCCTGTACACTCCCACACATGCCAACTGGGTGACCTTGGGCTAGTCACAGCTTCTCGGAGCTCTCTCAGCCCCACCTACCTCACAGGGTGTTTCTTGTGAGGGGGGAAGGGCAAGGAGATTGTCAGCCCCTTTGAGTCTCCTGCAGGAGAGAAAGGGGGGAGATAAATCCAAACTCTTCTCTTCTTCTTCATCCACTCCCCAATGCCTCAGTGGAGAAATTGAAACAATAGTTCCCATATCCCGATCAGTAGGGAGCAAAGGGGGAGAACCGGGTTTGATTCCCCACTCCTCCACGTGAGTGGTGGACTCTTGTCTGGTGGACTGGATTTATTTGCCCACTCCTACACATGAAGCCTGCTGAGTGACCTTGGGCCAGTCACCATTCTCTCAGAACTCAGCCCCACTGACCTCACAAGGTGTCTATTGTGGGGAGAGGAAGGGAAGGAGTTCGTAAGCTATTGACTCTCCTTACTGGAGAGAAAAGTGGAGCATAACTTCAAGCCTCTGTCCCCGGGTGCCACTAATCTGGTCATGTGGGGGGCGCAAAATCAGCCCCCCACGTGACCAGGAAGACGGCAAGTCGGCTTCGTGTGCCCTTGTCCCTGCCCATGTTGATGGGCAGGGTCAAGGGAGCCGGGAGGGGGGCGGCAGCCAGGCTGGGGGGTGGAGCCCTGCCCCACCCCCAGGCACAGGGGGGGCACCAAAAGACATTTTGTCTTCAGGCACCATTCCCCCCCCCCGATACCCCTCTGAGACTCTGAGCATCCCTTCCCCACTCCCCTTGTCAGAATGGCAATGCTGGCCTTTCCTTGAACCTGATCTGGAAATTGAAGCAGGAATCATGTAACACTGGTCCTTTACCCGCTTCATTAGCTGCCAATTTGAATACCAGGTCATCTTCGAGGTTTTGGTTTCGACCTTTAAGGCCATCAGCGGTCTTGGACCCACATATCTTAGGGACGGACTCTCCCCATATTGCCCAACCAGGTCCCTCTGGTCTTTGTAGGTGATCCCTGGCCCTTAGGATATCCGGCTGGCTTCCATGAGGGCCAGGATCTTTTCTGTCCTGGCCCCTACCTGGTGGATTAAGCTCCAGCCTGAGATCTGGGTCCTGCAGGATCTGAATCAATTCCATAGGGCCTGTAAGACAGAGCTATTCAGCCAGACGCTTTCAGGAGGTCGGTCACTCAAATACTACCCCCCCCCCCCCGTGGGATAATGGTTCTTAGTTGCCATCTTTTATTCTTGTTCTATCCTGTTGTTGGTATTTTATTGTATTTTTATTGTATTCTATTTTAATTATTTATCACTGTTTTTTAAAAGAAATCGTATTGCTTGATTATTGTTGTGTGCCACCCTGAGCCCTTCAGGGATGGGCGGGGTACATATAAGTAAGTAAGTAAGTAAGTAAGGAAGGAAGGAAGGAAGGAAGGAAGGAAGGAAGGAAGGAAGGAAGGAAGGAAGGAAGGAAGGAAGGAAGGAAGGAAGGAAGGAAGGAAGGAAGGAAGGAAGGAAGGAAGGAAGGAAGGAAGGAAGGAAGAAGAGTTTGGATTTATATCCCCCCTTTCTCTCCTGCAGGAGACTCAAAGGGGCTTACAATCTCCTTGCCCTTCCCCCCTCACAACAAACACCCTGTGAGGTGGAGGTGGGTGGGGCTGAGAGAGCTCAGAAGAGCTGTGACTAGCCCAAGGTCACCCAGCTGGCGTGTGTGGGAGTGCACAGGCTAACCTGAATTCCCCAGATAAGCCTCCACAGCTCAGGCGGCAGAGCTGGGAATCAAACCCGGTTCCTCCGGATTAGATACACGAGCTCTTAACCTCCTACGCCACTGCTGCTCCTCCTACGTAGGAGCTCTTAACCTCCTATGCCACTGCTTAAGTAAGTAAGTAAGTAAGTAAGTAAGTAAGTAAGTAAATAAATAAATAAATAAGGATGAGAGACTACTCAAGTGCAAAGGTGTTCCGGGTTCCCCCCTTGATTTTCTTACACACACACACACACACACACGCACACACACACACACACACACACACACACACACACACACGAAACACACGTCCTCTTACGGCAAATGAGAAAAAGCTGACTGTGCAGCCGAAAGCCCAAAGGATCCAATTTCTTCATAAAAGCACCTGATGGACACGGTGACAACCTGATTGCCTTCCACCACCAATTTTGGGGACATGTGAAAAATACTGCCGGCTGCTTGCTGGTATGTGGTCCAAGATGACTCATAAATCTTCCTTTATCTCCGTCGTGGTGTTAGCAGAAAAGGATGAGTCGCTCTTTTTCCCCATCTCATTCACATGTCTATCTGTCTGTTACCCGTGCCCTTGAGCAAAGATTACTGATGCCCTGCCTTTGATAGATGACACATCACAAGCAGCAGCTTTTCATCAAGTGAATTAAGCTGGAAAATGCAAACCTACCTGCCAGCTCCTACCCACCTTCCCACAATCCCTTTGTGTACTCTCCAACACACCACACATGAGCGAGCGAGAAAGAAAGAAACCCCCATTCTCAACAAAAATATTGGCAAGTTAATAGAATAAGGAAACAAACCATCGCACTTAGTGGTTTTACAGGTGTCAAAAATAAGACCTCACCAAATAAATTAACCAAGATTTTCAAAATATCTCCCGGGAGTGTTATTTGCCCCACATAACTGTGACCTCCAAAAGTTCCTTACAATGTAGGTATTGGGGGGGGGGGGATCATTTTGAAGCCCTGCTCTACCGAGGCCGGGTCTGTATCAGTCAGCTGTCGCCATGATGGGAGTCTCTCTCAGAAAGGACTCCACCCCTATGAAACACTGCACTATACATAAGAGCAAATTTCCCTCCTGCAAATTAAATCTGTTACGTGGCCTGTTTTTCCTCATTTCTTTTGGCCCTCTCCCTTTTATCTGACACAATAAAATGCGTCTGTGGGCGCGATGCTCCCTGCGTGGGAGCGTTCAATCTCTCAGTTTTGCGATGTCAATTAGAAAATGACAACGCTGCTAATTACCCCATCCCGATTCTCACCAGCAAACACACCAAATGCCCCGTTGGCTGCTTTTATTTGCTTAAATAGTACTTGGGTCTCCATAATCAACAGCCCCCCCAAATCCCAGTTTGTTGAGGGCAGGCTGAAAGAGTTATTTTGCAAGATCAATAGCGACCCTGCCAACATACAATCTATAATATTAAGAGCTGCATTTTGCTACAAGAGACATAACTGTTCTTTCATTCAATTATTAAGTATTTATTAAAGCTTTTTGTAGTGACAGAACTATAAACTTGTATGCGTAATTCTTCACTGAAACTGGCTTAAAAAAGAACTTGCAGAAAATAAGATTAATGGTGCAAAATGTGTAACATATAAAAATAGCCCTTGGAGGGGGAAAAAATCCACGCAATTACGTCTCGAACACCAACGGCTCCGGTATTATAGGGTAATATTTCCTTAATGTTAGACTTCATTAACCCTAAAATAATCTCTCATAAATTTTGTTCATTTTTTAAACTGAAAAAAAAATTATGTTTATTAAACTACTGAATATGTTTAGGAAAACAAGACATAATCTACTGCCATAAACTTCTTGTCTTTAGCTGAATAATCAAGCAGCTCATAAATAAAATATCACATAAAGTGAGTGCTAAAATTCATTATTGTAATAGCTGTGTTCATCATCTGTTTCATTAGCAGCCCCTCCCCACCTTAAATAAATGGATTCTTTGGTCTAACAGAGCAAAGCCATTTACAAGACAAAATACTAAGCCGCTTTTTCTCATTTTCCCTTATCTATTCCTGACTTTCTTAAATTAATTCTTCCCTTAAATCTTATTGTTTCTTTTCAATGTAAGTCAGCACATTAGAGGGACTTGAAAGAAATGCAAGGCGAAGAAATGGGCCTAGAGAGGATAAAGTTAATTAGAGATCTAAGTGACTAGTGATGAGATTTGATGGCATGCCATCCTGGAGTGAATTTGAGGAACTAATCTTCATTTAAAATGTTTGGAAACAGAGCACCGAATATGAGAAAAACTGAGTAGGTCTGCCTCTTAGCTATACTAATATTTTCACTCTGGTTCTGGTTTAAGGAGACTAAGTCCTGATACACTATTAGCATACCAACAATAACTAACAATAACTACTAAGCATATTATAAAGAAAAGAGGGGGAAATACTATAACTATCAATAAAACACTGGAAGAGAAATGCTCTTTCAAACCCACCTACCCTGCAAATATGCATCTCATCTCCCAAATTATTTTTTTAAGCATTTTAATTCATTGTTAGGGTTATTAATCTGACATGGATAGCCCATTTTCATCAGATCTCAAAAGCTAATGCAGAGGCAGGCAAAGGAAAACTCCCTTTGGGGCTTTCCGCACTACAGAAGGGAGCTAAGGTCGACTCAGTTCCCTTCAGTGAAGGGCGATTCCAGGATGTCCGCACAGCAACTTACTTGGCCCCCTGGAACTGAGCTAAGTAGGTGGGATCATCTTGGTGCCTGTCAGCCCTCGACTGCGGATTGGAGCTTGTGTTACCACGGGAAATGGGAGCGTTCTATTTTTTTAACAGTTTTAACAGTTTACAGTTTACAGTTACATGCCCGCCATGACTCTCCCATTCTGCACATGCCAATGTGCTGCTCCTGATTGTTTGAACAGAAGAGGTATCGCTTCGGCGCGCCCCGCACTTTGAAGCTTCAAGCTGCATCGACCTTTGTTCCAGCAGAAAGGTGCAGTTCATAACTGCGACAGGGATGTCGCAGTTCTGAGGGGGGGGGGGGGCTGAGACAAAACAATGTTGAGCTCGGTTGCAGTGCGGATACACTGAGGTGAACCTAGATAGAAACCAGTACAACTCTGTCAGTGCGGAAAGCCCCTTTCTCTTGCCTTGAAAACTCCACCAAGTTGCCATAAGTCATCTGTAACTTGTCAACCCCTCCCCAAAAAGGTCACCATCTCTGAGGTTGAAAAGTCCTAGAGATTTGGGGGCAGAGTCCCGCCCCTCCCCCAAGGCTGCCATTTTCTCCAGGAAAACTGATCTTTATAGTCCAGCTCTAATGTCAGAAAATATTTGAAACTTCATAAAATAAATTATTTTTTAAAAAAATCTCATGAAACAAATTGTAACAGGGAAAAAAGCATTGTGCAACAAAGAATACATAAATTCTCTCCCGCTCCCACTCCCTCCCTTTCCCGCCCGGGGTGGGCGGGCCATGAGCAGATGATGTGTCCTTTCCTCTCCCCAGGGTGGGTGGGCCACAGCAAGATGCCTGGCCCCCATTCCCTCCCTTCCCCCCCCCCAGAGTGAGTGGGCCATGACAGACCCCTCCTTTTGCCTTTTTCCTCCCCTCCAGGTGGGTGGACCATGATATATATCTCAGTGGACTCTTAAAAGCCTTCTGAAAACCAGAGTTTACCTACCAGCACAAAAACACACATAGGGCCTCCCCAGGAGAGAACTCCACATGCAATACACCACAATATTTATTTATTTATTGTTTGTTTGATTTCTTATACCCCCCATCCCCGAAGGGCTCTGGGCGGTGTACAACATGTACAATTCAATAATATAAAACCCAACAGAAGAAGCTGTGCTTCGGCTGCCTCCTCTGAACTTTACAGCAGCAGTGGCGTAGTGGTTAAGAGCAGGCGCAAGCTAATCTGGAGAACCAGGCTTGATTCCCCACTCTGCCACTTGAGCTGTGGAAGTTTATCTAGTGAACTAGATGAGCTTGTGGCCTTGTGCACTCCAACACACGCCAGTTGGGTGACCTTGCACGAGTCACAACTCCACGGAGCTCTCTGAGCCGCATCCACCTCACAGAGTATTTGTTGGGGGGGGGGAAGGGAAAGGAGATTGTAAGCCCCTTTGAATCTCCTTACAGGAGAGAAAGGGGTGGATATAAATCCAGCTCCTCCTCCTCCTCCTCCTCCTCCTCCTCCTCCTCCTCTTCCTCTTCCTCTTCTTCTTCTTCTTCTTCTTCTTCTTCTTCTTCTTCTTCTTCTTCTTCTTCTTCTTCTTCTTCTTCTTCTTCTTCTTCTTGATAGCAGAGGCACGCAGACTGGGAAGAGCTTGATTGGATGTGTGGGATGCACCCAAGGTGCATATTTCTGCAAGAACGTGGGTTACTTCAGAGCCAGTTAGGAATACAAATAGGGAAGAGAAGCTTCCTTTGACTATAGGCTAAGTAAAAGGATCTGGCAAGGGCCCTATGCCTGGTTGACGGGAAGCTATGGGAGTCTCAAGGTCCAGAAAAATGTTCAATAAAAGTATGAAGAGAGACATTCAGGAGAATGTTTGGAGAGGCAGTAGTCTGGGGATGCCCAGTGACATTTTGTAGATCTTTGATAAAGCTTTCCCAGGACACTGGTAACACTGTTTTTGCAATCATTCTTCAGAATAACTGACATTCTTGAGCAGAAAGATCATACAGCATCGTTAGATATGCTTTCCCTGAAATGTTTGAACCATGAAAATGCACACCAAGGGAGACTTTAGTAAAGCCCTAGATCAGTGATGGCGAACCTATGGCATGGGTGCCAGAGGTGGCACTCAGAGCCCTCTCTGTGGGCACTCGTAAACAGAGTCCCCCCCCCACACACACACACATCTAGGCTGGCCTGGGCTGCTGGGCTCGATTATTAGCATTAAACTCCAGATTTGCTTGCTTAGGTTTCGAGCCTGTATATGGTGGTGTGCATTCAGCAGCATTCTCTCCCCTGACGCTTAAGCCTGCATCTGTGGCTGGCATCAGATGGAGAGAATGCTGCTAGAACACGGCCATACAGCCCGGAAACCACACAGCACACAAGTGATTCCGGCCGTGAAAGCCTTCGACAAAACCTAAGATTATTAGCATTAAACCTAGTTTTGGGGAAGCAGTGTAGATAACCCTGTTAAATGCTGTTAAACTGATTTTCATGCGAAGAACTAAAGCGCGATCCTTTACTTGGGAGTAAGCTCTGTTGCTGGCAATGGGGTCCTAGGTAGTGGTCCTAGGGTAGTGATTCACCCATTGGAAAAGTTCCACGTGCTTCAAGCTGTTCACTCCACTACCACCTGCTTTACTCCTGAATAGCACTTAGACGCCCGAAACATTTTTCTACACTAAAACCTCAGTATTCAGGTTAAATTGCGGTGTTGGCACTTTGCGATAAATAAGTGGGTTTTGGGTTGCAATTTGGGCACTCGGTCTCAAAAAGGTTCGCCATCACTGCCCTGGATGCACTTTTCAGGAATAAAAGGGATCATGGGATCCCAAACGTGCACACCCGTGGCACTTGGAATATTTTCACCAGTATCTGCAATTTTCCCCAGACCCCAAGGATGCAGGAAAAAATGTCGAGGTAGACATCCTTATTTGACTACTCATTGGAAGCCAGAACCAGAATGACCTCAGAGCTCCTCTACGTAGAAGTGGGGATGGAATAGCATTCTTGAACACACAATCCCAGATAATGATGTGGTTATAAGAACTCTGAACCCTATTCTTTAGACAGTTGGCTCTGGAAAAGGTTTTCAACCTGTTCATGGTATCTTAGAATCCCAAAATGCTCCTGATTTTAAAACTCTGCAAATAAACAGACCAGTCCTTGCAGCTGTTAAATTTTATTCGATATACTTCTTTTATACTCCATACTGCAGACATCGGACACGAAAGCTTCTCAAATTTAAATGCATTCACACTACACACTTCTCATGTTCTAGGCTAAGCCTGGCTCAAATTAAGCCTAGAGAGATTGTTTTTTAAGAATAGCTGAATGACTTATGAATGGTTTCAAAGTAATGGAACTTTTATTACCCCAACAGATCACTATCAAGTGAAATAGCAAAAGCTGTACTCTGCTGTAAATAGCTGGACATTCCTTGGCAAACAGGTACTATTTTGTAAGACTGCTGAACAAAGTTTGGTCTGATGTATAATTATGACGTAATTTAAAGGCCTTTGATCAAGGCAAGGACACTCATGCGCACCATAAACGGAAGAAATTTTATTTTCACTATAGATTTTTAAAGTAGTTCTGGCTCTCATGATGGCAGGTTTACATTTAAAAGCATTAAGAAAACATACCTCAGAAATAAATAAAAACAAAACCATAAAGTAGCTTTGAAAAGTTTTGCATTTCTTTTGGAGTTCACTTTAGGTTCTGGTAACCGAATAGTTTAGGTTTATAAATATTACAGGAAATGTGGATGACATCTGAGGCTAACATTTAGCTTCAAAAATTGTCTGCATTTGGTGAAGACCCTGATTGACGACTAAGATTATCCTTCTGGGTGTAAGGAATTCCATAGAAGCAGAAATAAAAGGCTTTTTGGTGTAAAAATCGTTTGACCAGACATCCTAGAAAGCTCACGTGCGGCATTACCCACGTTGGCAGGAATAAAGTCTCCGCCAGAAGCACAGGTTATAACTCTGTCCATCCCATCCCTCCCCGATTCCTATGGAACGTGAGTTCTCATCTCTCTCGCAGAAGATAAGGTCATCCGCCAGAGTCTACGCCGCGAGATGCTGGCCCATCGCCCGGTTATGGAGATAACGCAGTCAAGGCTAGAAGGCTGTCCCGGATCATCAACACCATTGAATCGCTTTACACTCTGCCTCCCTTAAAAGACTTCTCCCCAGGTTTGTGTGAAAGGATGCGATGGAAAGCAGAAATGAGGGCTGGGCGAGAGCCAATATTTTTTCGGAATAAACCCATTGATTATGTACCCAGAGGAATATCCCACCCAAGAGATTCAAATATTGCAAGCGCTTATGATAAAACGAGAGTCCAGGATGGCGGCCAATTTGGTAATGCTTGTGGCCATCAATTATAGTCGGTGGGGGGTCTCTCCGCGTAGGTCGCAAGCAGGAGCATCGAACGGAACCTCCTTGAGCAAACTGGAATGGAAGATACAGGGATGGATATTACTTAGAGAATTGAGGCAAGTCCAATCGGGCAGTGACATCATTAATCACTTTAGTAATCTGGAAAAGGTCCCACTTAATCTTGCCCAGGTTTTAGAAAGAATTTATGCACGCCTCTGAGATTTTTTGGTGAGACTTAAATACACCCAGGCTTCCACACGTAAAGGGGAAATCTGAGCGGTGCTTATCCGCTTGAAGTTTTTTGGGAGTCTTTAGCCTGCTGTAGGCATGTCTGGACCGTTTTCCACCCTCGCCAGAGATGAAATCCCACTGTTGAAACTCGAGGATCTTAAGCGCTTCTGCCCAGGTAGTTAGCGGCAACGGAGGGAAGGATCGACCAGACACAATTTCGCCAAGGGTTTTTTTGTACTGCTATGAACCGCGACATTATAGGCGTATTCTGCAAACGGAATTAACTCCGCACTAATTCGTCTTGGTGATAGTTGGCGTAACAACGTGAATATCGCCTCCAGGGTTCTGTTCGCTCTCTCTGACTCACCGGGCTGATTTTGAACATTGGTAGGGCGGTAATTGCCGGGCGGCCCCCAACAAACCTGGCAGAAAAGCTTTCCAGAACTTTAAGAAATGAATTGGGGCCCAAGGGTCGGAAGACCACCTTCCGGGCGGAGTGTAGATCTATAAATATGCTGAATGAACGAGACGCCTAATCTCTAGGAGCCGGGAGGGATGGAAGCACATGGGATGAAATGGGTTTGTTTAGAAAATAAGTCCACCACCACCCACAAGACCCGTGTTGCCTTTGACTTTCTGGCAAATCCGGGTAATAAAATCCATATGGAGATAACTTCCCGAGGCGCGGAGGCCACCGAGAGGCTTCAACAGACCATGGGGTTTTCCCCTGAACGGCTTTGGCTTCCCGTGACAAACAAACAACCTGATATATGTCTCCATCGTAACCCATGATCGCTAAAGCGCCACCAAAATTCGACGGGCGGGCCAAATCTATGCAGAGCGCTCTTAGGAAGCCAAAATGTCCAGCCGAGCGGAGCATCATGAGCAGGCCTCCGAGAACCTGCTTTACGGAGGGGGGGGGGAGGCCACGTGACTCAACAATCCCCTCGGCCACAAACACCATTCTCCAGGCGCATTTGGGAGCTCACTCTTTCCTCCAGCAGGTGGCTTTCATGGTGAGCCTCCTCGAAGTTCTCGGTAGGGAAAGGAGAGACCTCAGGCTGGGAATAGGTGGAGAAGGAGGAGTGGACGCCTGAGAATCGAAAGTGACAGCCAGCCCCACCTGGGAGGGAGAGAACAGTCGCGCCCGGGATATCACGAAGGCAGCTCCACCCCCCTCCCCGGCAGGGCAGAGCCGACAGCCAGTTTCCGGCTGGTTTTTCCGGGAAAAAAATGGACAGTGAAAGAGAAACGAGAAAAGAAATCGGCCCAACGGAGTTGTTTTCGCGGGGGACATCTTGAGGGGTGGACAGGCGGCCAAGTTCTTGTCGATCCCACCAAACTTGAAAGGGTGTTTAGGCCCCTCCAGCCACTGGCCAGAGTGGGAAAGTGCTACTTTGATGTACGTCACAGTCTCTTTATCCCCTACAGTCCAGTTGAGCTCAGCACCGAGAATTTCCTTGATAAATAAGCACACGGAACCAGCCTATCATCTTTATTTCTCTCTGCAAATAGGGCTGCACCAAAGCTTTGTCCGTGCATCCATGTGAAACCACAAACGGAAGATCTGGGTCAGGGCAGGTTTCTAGGATAGGTTCGGTAGTAGTGCTGATTTCAAAAGCTGAAAGGCTGTCTGACATTCTCTTAGACCAGGAAGTTAGCCCCTGGCTTGGCAGCCTGTGGATCTTTAACAATTTTAGTGCGTAAGAGGTCTGTGAGTGGGAGAGTCAGTTCCAGCTTAATTGGGGTATAAAGTCACGATAGAAATTGAAGTAAACCCTAGGAAAGATTGGGAGTTCCTTTTCGATTGGTAGAGGGCAGGGCCATTGATGGGACCGTTTAAATCTTAGCAGGATCCATTTTAGCCCTTCGGAAGAGAGATCCGGTAACCCAAATAGTCGATAGAGGCTTGAATTGGAAACAACATTTAGAAAGTTTGGCAAAGAGGAGTTGTTGAGCAAGCCGCTTCAATACTTCCAACCAATGCTTCGTAATGCTCCTCCATGGTTTATTGAATAAATTAAAACATCATCTGCTACTACCACTACCCCTTTGTATAATAAATCATGGAGAACTTCGGCGGATAAGGGCCATAAAAGCTCCAGCCCCACTTAACCCAATGGCATTATTAAGTATTCATACTGTCCAAATTTTTGTGTTAAATGCAGTCAAATGTTCATAGCCTTCCGCCAATCCTGGACCCTGTGGTAAGTTTCTCTTAAGTCCAACTTAGGTAAAATGCGTCCCTTGCCCAATGCATCTAAAAGGTCCTTGATTAATGGCAAAGGGGTATTTATTGGACAGGGAAACCAAAGCATTGAAGGTCCTCGGTTACAATCCGCGGCAGAGCCTTAAAGACCCATCCTTTTTTTTTTTAACAAACAATACAGGAGCAGCATATTGTGTGTTTGGTAGCTCGTCGAGATGAACTCCGGGCGAAAGGAAGTTCTTGTCTAAGAAGGCAACACAGTTCACTTCTCCCTCATTGGGACTCATGCGGTAGAATTCTACCCTTGGGCAGTTAAGCTCTGGCTGTAATATATGAGATTTTGCAGTCCAGTGTCTCCTATGGGGTGGCAATTCGATGCGCGATTCTTTGCTCCTGAAATACTCTGGCTAAATCTTGGCAAGCCGATTGGAATGCACGGGTCGAATCGAGAACAATTAGGCGTCATCGCTGATGAAGCCGGGGTATGTCATGAGAAGGTGAGTTTTCCCCAATTCGTATTGTTCTCCCGCGAGGGAGGGTCAACAGTGAATTCTAAGATCCTTTCTTTCCAAATGAATTTTTGGTTCATGCAACAACAACCATGGCATTCTGCATCGGACTATGGAGTGTTTATTACGCCACCGCCTGTAACAAAACAGGCCCTGCTCCCAATTTTCCCACGCGAGCGAGAGGACCGCTATGCGTTTGAATCAGCCGGTCTCGCCCCGAGAGGACTGCCGCCCATTTAGATTGGGTGAACGGTATGGGCTTAGCCGCCAGGGGACTCGGTCTAGTCCAAGTTCCTCCGCCACCCGGGGCCGCATTAAACAATGGGAGCACCCAGAATCTACAAGGGCTGGCGAGGCCTATAATACACGAGTATGCTTAGCGGGGTTGGCCAGAACGCTTTTGAATCGTACCGGGAAGCTTGCCTTCACTCACCGCATCTGGAGTCGAACCCATATCCATAGGGGGGGGGCTGAAGAGAGTGCTAAACAGCTGCTTCCCCTCCTCTGGGTCGCCTTCGTAACTGTTTTAGACGAGAATCCGTTGGGGCTGACCCGGATTTTATGCGCGGGTGGTTTGGCGGAGAGAATGGGGTGCGCGTCGAGCTTGGTTTGGCTTCTGTTTTTTCGGCAGTTGGCAGCTAGGGATGACCGGTCCTCCATCGCGAGTAAAGGAACACAATCCCAGACGGCGACGGCGCTGAGGTGGTTCGTTAGAGTTGCTGGAGAAGTTTGGCAGTATGAAGTCGTGAAATTACGTGGTGGCCGAAGCGGCGGTTTTGGGCGTGGCGCCCCGCACGAGCGTAATCCGCTAAAGCGCAGAGCGCCACGGAGATCCACTGATCCACCAGCAATAGTGCGAGGGGATCCGAATAAGAAACACTGTTTCACGCAGTTTGCCGTCGACATTGCATCCGAGAAGTATTCACATTTCACGCGCTCAGGCCACTCAGAGGGAGCTCCAGCAGTCACGCCGCTCGCACCACTTGGGCAGAAATTCTGCAAACGAGCTGCTGCCTTGCTGGGAATAGATTTGATGGTGCGGATGGCTTCATTTCAGCAGCACCTCGGATCTTGAAGCCAGCGCCAAAGGCTTGAAGGGAACGCTGGCAACGGCTTGCAGCATCCCTCCCTTGCAGATCAAAAAAAGAGTCATTGTAAAACCAGTCGGGCTGCCGCTCCATCTGGAAGACGGAACCCGGCGTCCCGATTTTTTCGGCTAGCTCAGAACCGACATACAAATCGCCATAGTCACTCCATGTGGGCATCGAGTTGTAGGATGAAGTAGGGAAGTTTGGAAGCGGTCCCATCGAAAGCGGGCAGGTATTTGGAGGTCTGTAATATCCTCTCTCCATCGGCCCTCTTGGCGTACCGCCAGGCGGTTGCTGCCAAGAGAAGCTGAACAGCAGCGCAGGGAGGGCCGAATCGGGTGGAGGTGGGGGTACCAACGCCGATTGCCGCTGGTCGTTCTGTGGAGCCGGTAACTGGAAGGTGGCTTAGTCTTGCCGAAAGTATGCAGGACCCAGCAGCAGCGCCGCTCTGGCGCTGGCTGTACCCAGTGACAGCCGTGGAGGACTCCAACTTCTGGGGCATCTTTGTCCTGCTGCTTCTTCAGTCTCTTCTCGGGCGGCTAAAATCTCTCTCGCTTGCGAGGTCAAGGCATCCTGGTGCCATTAGCAAAGCTGCTTTCCTCTCGTTCCAGCTTGGCCAGTTCGCCCCGCTGAACAGCTGCAGGTGGTTAGTCTCGCCATGCGTACTAGGCCTTCACGCTTTCGCGTTGACGCTGTAAGTCCAGTTTTTTCCTGCCACAATGTAAGGAATTCCATAGAAGCAGAAATAAAAGGCTTTTTGGTGTAAAAGATCGTTTATTCAGACATCCTAGAAAGCTCATGTACACGACGTGGCAGGAATAAAGTCTCCCGCCAGAAGCACAGGTTATAACTCTGTCCATCCCATCCCCCCTCCCGGATTCCCATGGGAACGGAGTTCTCATCTCTCTCGCAGAGATAAGGTCTCCGCCAGAGTCTACGCCGCAGATGCTGGCCCATCGCCCGGGTTATGGAATGCAGTCAAGGCCAGGCGGCTGTCCCGATCATCAACACCATTGAATCCTTTACACTGGGGCTCAGCTTCAGTCAGTGGCAGAGGTGGGATCCAGCAGGCTCTTACAGGTTCCCGAGAGTAGGTTACTAATTATTTGTGTGTGCAGAGAGGGGGTTACTAATTGGTGATTTTGCCACGTGATTTTTGCCTTAGTTACATCCCTCCTCTCAGCAGTAGCGCACAGAACTTGAAGCAGTCTAGCTGGAGGTGCATCGGCATGCATGGTAGCCTTCGCCTGCATGCATTCAAGCTTCCAGCCAAGTGACCGGGCGCAGTGGCTGCATCTCTTGCCACAGCCTCACCAGGAATGCTCCTCCTCGGAATGCCCGCCAGCTGCCCCCCGTTGTGCCCTGCCCAGTCTCCACTGGTGCTACATGCCACAGTTTGAATCCACACTCACCATGGGAACCTGTTACTAAAATTTTCCTGATCCCACCACTGGTCAGTGGCATAGTGCTGGTGGGGCGGGGTGCAATGCCCCGGGGGCGTTCCTGTGTGGGGGCATGGCAGGGGCGGAGGACGCAGGGTGCAGTTCCCCCTCACTCTGCCCCTGGTTTCAGTGTGGTGCCTTCTGAGATCAAGCCAAGAGTAGGCCTTCTTGGTGGTGGTCCCAAAACACTGAAACTCTCCACAAGGAGACTCTTGTGCCCCTTTCTTCCGCCACGGGGGGAAGACTTTTATTTCAGCTGGTCCTTCCTCAATCCTGCTTCATGGTGGGGTTTTTTTTGTGTGCTTTTAATATGTATTTTAGTTTTGGTTTTAATGGTTTTAATGATGTGTTTACAGTTTTATTTTAACCGTTAGCTGCCTGGGCGGCCCACAGCAGGCAGAAAGGCGGTGTATAAATTTTGCAAATAAATAAGACAAAAAATAAAGAATCCAAACTAGATGGGCTCTTGAACTAGACGGGCTCTTGATTAGTGTCACTGAAAGCACTGCTAACCTTTGGGAGGACTTTTTCACCATCACTAAACAAAAGGCACAGCCAAGATGTTGTTGTGGAAGAGAACTTATATGTACACATTCAAAATTGGAGCTCCGTGGCTATCTGAAGAAGGAACATTTACTAGAACACCACCATCATTAAATATCTGATTGTATTTAACTTTAGCAAATAGGAAGCCTATTTCATTTTACTGTCATTTTTATACTTTGTACTTATTTTAGTCTCTTAATCTAATTATTTTTTTCCAGAGACCATTTTACTGCTAATAAATGAAAGACATGAAAAATTAAATTGCATAATAAACCAGGAAAGGCATATAGTTATAAGACAGAGAGCCCCTGAGAAATGCCTATCCTATCATTCTGGGCAGGGGAGGGGGGTATTAAAAACAATTTTCATAACCTAATTTATCCTGCAGAATTTAGGAACAGTTAAATCATACTTTTCCACAGGTGTAATTGGGATGAAGTCAAGTCGACTAGGCTGAGTGCTTAAAACAATAGTATATACATAGCCTTTTACCGGGAATGCCTTGAACATAGTTAACGGAACCATACACTGCACCAAAGAAAAAGTATATTAACAACTCCAGAAGAATTTGGACAACTCCACAATATAAGATTTTATGCTGATCAGTTTCTCACCATTTCTGAGCTTTAGTGTCACTGAAAACACTGCTAACCTTTGAGGGGACTTTTATACCAGTCTCATTCATTTGTTGATTCCACTCAGAGGTGGGATCCTGCAGGTTCTCACCAGTTCCCGAGAGTGGGTTACTAATTATTGGTGTGATATTGCCGAAAGAGGGGTGACTAACTGGGTCTGCTTTTCCATTAGAAATTCCATTAGGGTCCAAAAAAAAATCATGAAGTCACAATGTCGCTTCCTATGTGGCTGGTTACGTATTGTAGAAAACGGGATCATTCTCCCTGTTGGGCTGTTTTAAAAACATGTTTTAGAATTATGGTAAAGTTCCTTGTTTAAGGAAAGTATCCTTCTTTTGATTTCTAGAAACAAAATTAAGTATTTGAAAGTATTAGAGGCATTTGACAGGCAGTCAATTAGAGGAGAAGTAGTTGTTTCTGTTGGCAGTGAAGATCTATAGGACTTGCTCTAATCGAGTTTAAATTATGGACAGAAATATACCTCAGCTGAAATTATTAGGAACTTTTTTTTTACAGTAAGAGTTTTTACAGTAATAGAGAGAAATTATTAAATGCCCCGCCTACGGAATGCCCGCCATCGCCTGCCGTCGGGTCTTCCTCGCCTCTTTGAGCGCCCCATTGGTGCTACGCCACTGTTTCAATCCCACCACCATGGGAACCTGTTACTAAAATTTTTGGATCCCACCACTGATTCCACTGCCCTCACTTGCCCTCACCAAACAGACAAGTCTGACTGGTTGTGTAGTACTGTGATGTCATCTCATTAACTTTGAGATTCCTGCTTGAATGGGATCGTCCCTGTGATGAAGTCAGGAAGAAAATGATGGGTCTGAAGGAGCAACTACCAGGGAAAGGGGGGCGCTGAACAGAACTGGGGGGGGGGAATTCACATAATCCACCGGTTTTTCCCAGATACATTTTTCTCTCATGGAGATTTCCAGTTTTTGTTTAGAATTGTAAACTGGATAATTGTGTGTGCCGCTCTCTAAAAGAAAGCAATGTCATAGTTCTCATCAGCAAAGACAGCATAGACTGAAGCCTGTGGACTTAAAGCTCTTTAAAATGGGAAACAGCCTTCCCAACATTTTAATCAAAGCACCATTTATTAAAAATCTATACACAAGCAAAGAGTTCTCATGTGTCACCCAAGCCCATAAGTAAGTTTATGGTGTACCTACCAAACATAAGAAAGATTATGCTGAATTCATAAACCCTGTCAAATATTAACACATATAATGGAAGATATAAACAAGATCCAAAACTCAGTTGTACATATGAAACACGTATACAACGTAAACACGTATACAACGAGCCTCCACTCGGGCCAGGGCCTTCACAGCTCTGACGCCGGCCTGGTGGAACACTCTCCCTCCAGCTGGTCCGGACTCTGCAAGTGGACCATGGGGATTTCCGCGAGGGCCTGTAAAGACTGAGCTGTTCCACCGGCCTTTGGAGAGACCTGTCATTGAGGGTGTCGCCCTTCCTCCTCTTTACCCCCATGGACCCTAATACCATCAGGACCCATTATTTCGCATTAGGAGGGTTTTGTAAGGGCGCGGGTGATGCTTTAAGAAATGACTGTTGTTTTAATTACATGTATGTTTTTAGCTGATGTTTTCTCTGTACACTGCCCTGAGCCCTTCGGGGATAGGGTGGTATACTAAATAATGATAATAATAATAATAATAATAATAATAATAATAATAATAATAATAATAATAATAATAATAATAATAATAATAATAATAATAATAATAATAATAATAATAATAATAATAAAAAAGAGAAATCTTGGGAATATAAATTGAAAAAACAAAAGCATAAGAATGTTCATGAATGAAAATGTTTATGAATACAAACAACAAGTGGGGACTCATGTATAAGGACCCCTTCTACATCCTAGTTCCCCCTGTCACTGCCTCTGGGCCTGGTGGATATCACTTGGCCCATCTGGTTCCCGTTTCCCCCAGACAGCCACCACAACTGGGCCTTGTGTGGCTTCAGGCTTCCATCACTGCTACGGATGCAGCTTTTCTGGCCTGTCCCTATCATCTTGGACTCCACCAGCAGAGGAAGAGGTAAGTCAGTTATCTGCACATCCACTGACTCTTTTGAGGGGGGATTTAACCCCTGCAGTGTAATTTTGAATGATTTCCTTTTTTTTCTGCAAACACTATGGGGATCCCCTTGAGTTAATTCCCCTTGTTGAGTGCATCATTCATGGTAAAGTGTGGTTTCGGGCTGTGTATGTATGGCCCACTCTGCCCCGGCTGGCAACTCCGGAGCAGGCCTGGTAAAAGCACTCTACCTGTTGAGAGGCAGGAATCTCAGCACGGCTGCCGCCTTCCAAAACAAAGGCAGGACTGTTCTCCCCAACCTGTGCTTTTGAAACTCACTAAACTAGCTGCAGCTTTTTTTCTTTAAAAAAAACTTACTGCAGTTATGCACACCAAAGTTTTAGGCACGTCCTTTTTTCTTTCGGGAATCTCGTTTTTTTCTTTCTTCCCTGCACAGCTCCACAGGGAC
Organism: Sphaerodactylus townsendi; assembly: GCF_021028975.2. Taxonomy (NCBI): domain Eukaryota; kingdom Metazoa; phylum Chordata; class Lepidosauria; order Squamata; family Sphaerodactylidae; genus Sphaerodactylus; species Sphaerodactylus townsendi. Next base: position 120,377,940 of record NC_059431.1, read on the forward strand.
GAGGGGACATGCCTCCTGCCCTCCTGAGACATTGCCATGGCAACAGGGGGCATGTCCCCTTGTCCCTGCAGAGCTGCACAGGGAAGAGAAGGTAAGTTTTTTTTTAAGCAAGCCATGGCAGCTCCGGGGTAATTTATCCCGATGTCCAGCAGCTTCTCTGGCCCATGCGAAGTGGGCCTTTGACTTGCTTTCTTGGACATTGGTGCAATATTATTGTATTCTAGCATGTGACCATGTTGTTCTGCTGTGCATAAGGTCACAGATGTGCCAACGTTGATTTGGAAAGTGCGGTAAAAATTTCCCTAGATAATTAGCATATGAGTAGCCAGGTCCTAACTTCCTAATGTTCCTGCACGCATACGAAGCAGAAAAAAGCAATACCATTTCTAGAGTGCTAACATCAGGGTAACCCTCATATTGAGGGGCCCGCTGTTCTCCCTTTTGGGGGAAGGTTTTAAGGTGGATTTTCTTTTGGACGCCTCTTTATTTACTTATTAAATATTTAATTATTTTAATCTATTTAATTACTATTGATTGGTATTAACTGCTGTTTTAAATGGCCTTATGGTGTATTTTAGCGACATTAATTGGATGGAGCGCCTCACTGTTTACTGTTTACTGGGCGTGTTTGTATGATTGCCTTCCTCTACTTGACATTGTCTGAATTTTATGTTGTATACCACCCAGAGCCCCTTGGGGATGGGGCAGTATAGAAACCTAAGAAATAAATAAATAAAATAAAAAAACACCATCCTACAGAATGAAAAACCCAACTATAAATATATAACTACAAGGGAAATGTTTGTACCCAGGGATATTTATTTTACGTAAAATTATAACAGCTTGCTAAATATTCTAAAATAAAAACACAATTCAAGTGAGCGCTTGCCTCAAATCAGACATCCGCTTCACTGTATAGAGCGAACAGATGCGATCTTGTTAAGGCTGAACTTTAGTTCAACAATAATTTGTCATTTTTTGACATACTGTTAAATTGCATATACCTGCCAAACTCACAAAAACAATTACAAACTTGTATATCTGGCATTTTTTTTACCTGAGGGTGTTGAAGCTGTGCATACAACCTGTGGGAGACACAAAATCAGTGTTTCCCTAACTGATACAACATGAACCCCACCTAATGGTCTCACAATTTCTTTTTATGTGTGTTTTATGATACTGCCCAACTGTTTCAACGCTCTGGTGGCTGGACTTTAATGTGGTTCAAGCCGCTTCAAGTAACATTACCAAATGTTTAACATCTGTGAAAGTTGGACCAGCGAATGCTAATTTTCAGGAGGTTATGCTGGCCAGTTTTCATTAATGATTTTTTTTTTAGATTTCACAGTTTTCTTTATAGGTTTCCTTACAGCGGAAGGACATACAGAGTTCAACCTTACCACAACTGTTAAATCTGTTCCAAGCTGTGACGCAAAATGAAACCTTTGCCAGTTTATAAAATTGAAGAGAATCGCGTGCCATGTTCTCTATAATATATGCATTAAAAAGGCAGTGTTTTAAATTACGGGAGGCAAAATATATCACAGCAATTATCCAGCATTACATTAAGGCACTTCACAAACCCACAGGTTTTCTCCCCCCAATAACAAGTATTTTAACATACTCTATAATATTATAACTACATTATTACCTGAAGAAAGGCTGAACATTCAACTAATGCTTGAAAAGTTTAGTTAAGGGTGAAAACAACTTTTTCAATATGTATTTTTTGTTTGAAGATTAATCGAAGCCTTACATTTACCGCTCTTCCAGCTTAGCTGGGAGCAAAGTTAGTTGGCAAATTACACCTGCAAAATTACATACAAGAACCTTATTCAAAGCAAATCTCAGTTCAGCATTATAATTCCTTTCCTTAGGTAATTTGTACTGACCAAAAACTAAGGGTTTCGAGCGGGGGGAGATTAACTTCAGAAGCTGGCTGTTATTTTTACAATATATTTATTTCTTTAATTATAGTCTACTTTTTTCACTGAGGCCGTTTCTGCATGGCCACGACAGTTGGGTTGGCTATGCATCTACCGACTAATCCACCCAGCCCTCAAAATTCATTCGCACGCATCGGTCCTGAGTAACAACCGGAAGACGGGCGCCGCTGAGCTTATCGCCCGTCGACGGCTACCGTCACCGCTTCGCGACTGTCCGCACGCCGCCGAGGCCTGGGACACGCCTGCTCGCTTGGGCGCCGACCACCGGGCGCCACAGGGCAGGGGGGACGCGGTCCCCTGCAGGCCTCAGCAATGCCCACTGGACCGCCACTTGCATGGCGATGGTAGGTGCGACAGTTAAAAAAAGAGGGGAGGGAGGGAGGCTTCTTCAAGCTGCTGCACGCTTCGACATCGAGCAGCCGGCCCAACGCCGCCAGCACGAAACCTCGCAGCCAGAAGGCTGTAGGGTTGAAACGGGCGGCTTCGCTACCGGTCAGGAGGCTGAGGGCTGCTGCTGGGTCAGCAGCAGCTGCACCCCCTGTGCGAACAGCTCCCTGGGGATGGCGTTTTTGCCATCCCCAGGGTGCTGTTAATGGCCCGTGCAGAAAGGGCCTGAGTCTCAAGGCAGATTACAGGATATAAGCAGTGTCAATCAGACAGTGGACAACACCAACCAACATTGGTTTTCTGGTTAAATAAATTAGGAAATCAAGCGGATAAAAATTTCCATCTATTTCAATGGGATGCAGACTTTTAGGTACAACTTCTCCCCATTCAATTGGGATGAAATTCTCAGTGACTCAATTCTGCAAAGCTGCAACATTTTAGAGCACCTAGGATAATACTTCCCCATTCCATGCGAGGTATTTGCAGGCATATATACATTTGGAAAAACACACACACACTAGAGTAAGCAAAGGGACCTAAATTCTGCTAATTCCCTCTATGCTCTCAAGAGTCCTGGAAGTGGAAAGAAGTTTCAAGGTGTAACTGACTTACAGCAACCCCTCATGGAGTTTTCAAGGCAAGAGGCAAAGAGAAATGATTTGCCATTGCCTGTCTCTTCAGGGCAACCCTGGACTTCCTTGGGGGGTCAGCGTGGTATAGTGGTTAACCGCAGATGGATTCTAATCTGCAGAACCGGGTTTGATACCCCACTCCTCCATCTGAGTGGCAGAGGCTTATCTGGTGAACCTGATGTGTTTTAGCACTCCTACATTCCTGCTGGGTGACCTTGAGCTAGTCACAGTTCTCTCAGTACTCTCTCAGCCCCACCTATCTCACAAAGTGCCTGTTGCTGCAGGCAGAGGAAGGAAACAGGCTTGTGGTGGCCTCCCCTTACAGGAGAGAAAGGTGGGGTATAAATCCAAACTCTTCTTCTTCCCATCCAAATACTAACTGGGGCCAATCCTGCTTAGTTTCTGAAATCTGATGAGATCCAGCTAACCAAGCCCAAGATATCTTAAAACAGTCTTTACAATGCTATTTGTTTATAATATTTCTCCCAAGCTGCCTTTGCATATGTGAACCAGCCAAGGAGAGAATCTGCTTCACTAATGCACGAAAAATCACGATTCAGTTCCCATGGCCTACAGTTCCTGGATTTGCTGCATGATGTACCTCCCTGCCGAGTACTTTACACATTAATACCTGTCTTTTCCCTCCACCTGAGCTAATAGCTGCTTAGTAGTTTGATATGAAATTACATTTCAAGATCTCAGATCCTGAATCAATGGTTCTCTTTCACATAGCAAGATAATTAATCTCAGGCATCCCATAATGTTTCAGAAGAGAGAAAATATATGTACTTTTCTGGCGGAGCGGGTGTAGTCTTAATGTTTGCCCTGCATCTCTGCATTATAAGCATATTATGTATCTGTCGAGGCTGACGCAACAGTTACTCTCTTAGGTCGATTCCACACGGTACAAATATACTGGGTCAGCGACGGGAAATGTCCCGGTTTGGACAAGAACTTTGCACGGCAATATTGCCCTCATCCTGGGTTTTTCAAAAACTGCTAAAATGTCAATCTTTTTCAAAAATCCCACATTGAATCCGCTGCCTTGCCCAGAAGTCCCGGTGGTCTTAACGGGTTTTTCCCTCATCAGCCTAAGACCCGCCATTTCCTTCCTCCAAAGTGCAGCTGGGTCCCCTGCACTCCCCTATGACAGGGGCGGCGATAGCGCAGCCGCCTCTGACGCTGCCACTGTCGCTACTTCTCAGCGCCTGCTGGCATTCCTGGCGCTGGAGAAAAACGGAGCACTTTGATGGGGACGCCTCGGCGCTAAGACCAGGGGATGCCAGCGTGCTGAGAGCAGCTGCTAATGGAGGGGATCGTAGAGAGTGGGGAAAGGCCCTTTGACAGCTCTTCCAGGACCCTGGCAAGCGAGCCTGTGCAGGCAAGCATGAGCAGTCGCTCCATTCCCACTTGCTCTCACCAAGTGCCACTCAATAGCTGAGCCAGAGCCCGGCCAGCCCAGTCCCACGGCTCCAGGCTCACATGTCCTACGGAGTCCTGGGGGTGGGGAAGCGCCTGCCTATCAGGATGCACTCAAGCATCTCGCTGCACCTTGACGTACATGGCTGTCAATGCCCCAAAGACCAGTTTTGCTCCTCGAAACACTTATGATAGCATGGATAGGTCTCCAAGGTTACTGACTTTCCAGGGCTGTTATGGACTACAGTTCCCATCATCCCCTGCCAGCATCATGCTGGCAGGGGGTGATGGGAACTGTAGTCCATAACATCTGGAGGGCCGCGAGTTTGACACCTGTGCCCTGCAGCCTTCCTCACTGGCACCCCCCCACATAAAGGAACATGATATACACCTGCGGACCAATCCTGCACCACGCTTCTATTCCTAGAACGCTGGCGATGACTTGGAGCAGCATCACCCTGGCCATGCCAACTGTCTCATGCACAAGAAACTGGAATATTTCCTCCTGGTCTTAACTTGATTCTTCATGGAAATGAGCTCTTATGCGAAGGGAGGAACTGGAATAAAACAGACCCAGATTCTAAAATACTGAATGTAACCCGCTATTATTAAGCTGTGCAGAAACGACCCTTCTGCCCAGGAAACCAAAACACCAGACAGGGAGGCACCAGTATGATCACCTGATGATTACAAAGCTTTGCAGAAGGCAATAATTCGGATACAATTTGGAATCCTCCCAATATTTCCGCATGAAGTGTGGCTTCAGTTGTATGTTCAGTAGTAAATTTCTAATGAAAATGGAATCCTGGACATGTCACATTTCAAATGTTCCAGGCACATGTCACACATTAGGACAGTTAGGAGCAGCAGTGGCGTAGGAAGTTAAGAGCTCGTGTATCTAATCTGGAGCAACCGGGTTTGATTCCCAGCTCTGCCACCTGAGCTGTGGAGGCTTATCTGGGGAATTCAGATTAGCTTGTACACTCCCACACACGCCAGCTGGGTGACCTTGGGCTAGTCACAGCTTCTCGGAGCTCTCTCAGCCCCACCTACCTCACAGGGTGTTTGTTGTGAGGGGGGAAGGGCAAGGAGATTGTCAGCCCCTTTGAGTCTCCTGCAGGAGAGATGGGGGGATATAAATCCAAACTCTTCTTCTTCTTCTTCTTCTAATATGTCAGTCCTTTCAAGAACACCAGGGGACTATCTCAAAATGGTACCCAAAACTTCAGCATTTTGCATACACGGGTGACTATTAACTGTGGGGCTTAATGCACATTTTTCTTCAATACTAATGGGCAATCATTGTTCTACTTTTGGTAGACAACTTCTGACTTTTTAAAGAAAGGGTGAAGAATTCAGATGTAATTGTAAAGGAATCGCTGAAAGCGGGGAAATAGTAATAGGAGCAATGAAAGAGGAAAGGAAATTTTATTTATGCTATTTATAGTCCATTGAAACTTAAGGAAGATTATACCGTCAATGCAATCAGTAAGATGAGACTGCTCACATGCAACATGAAATGAAACGGTGATGAAAAGGAAAGGCATATGAAGTGCAAGCGTGCTTCTAATGAAAGTCGAACGAGCAAACATTTCGATCATAGTTCCCCTCAGGTAAACATTAAGGAATTCTTTGTCACCATCCCACATATTTGCCCAATTATGGCAGCAGACCTCCAGCTAATTAGTGGAACATAGCTGAAAGCTGGTTGAAACTGGAAACGAAAAGGGGGAACACTGATCATAGAGTTTCTTCCATTTGCTAGAGCTACTCTTGCCACTTCTGGGTAGCTCTAGGAATCGTCAGGAACTATATAGTCAGAACGTCAAGTAAATTTCTAAGGCATTACTTTTCTTTTTAATGTTTATCCCTGTACACTGCCCCAGGCCTGTAGACAGAAAAAATTATCAGGGGGGCTAATGAGTACATCTGGGGTGGGAGGGGGGAATCCATCACTATTTACTATACTTATGGACCTCTTTTCTACTTGAGACTCAGGATGAATTAAATGATATGAATCAATAAATCTCTTAAGCAATGCAACAGGACAAATTCAAAAAGTAAAATGCAAAAAAAGGATCAGACATGGAATAATGTTTTTAAAAAGCAATGCCGTAAGATCAGGACAGGTTAACATACACCAGGCTGACCAGACGTCCCGCTTTTGGCTAGACAGTCCCGCCTTCAAACAATTTGTCCCGCGTCCCGCAGGTTATTTCAATTGTCCTGATTTTTGGGAGGCTGCCGAACTGCCTTCTGGGGCGCAAGGCAGTGCGGCAGCCTCCCGTGCGCACGGCTGCAGGAGCACTGCCTTCTGGTGCTTGCCATTTCCCTCCCTGTGACAGGGCGGGAAACGGCAGCGCCCCAGAAGGCAGTGCGCTCCTGCAGCCACGCGCACGCACGCCTACCCCCCATCCCGGTTCACAAAGGTGACCATCTGGTCACCTTAGCATACACTGTAGCATAGACTATAGTTCTGCTCTTTATTAGCTTTACAAAAATGTTCTCCCAAACAACTATTTTACATAGTTTGCAGAATTAAAGAATTGTGGGAGCTTTTCTCCAGTCGTTGCCACCTGAAACTGCAAATACAATCTTCTGTCCTCCATACATTTTCTGCAAAGGAAACAGAAAGCTCTGTCACTCAAAACAGTTTTCAAATGAAGAACGCCGATCATACCATTTGTAGCTAACTGTTCAGCATTCTTATTTTGGTTTGGGATAAACAAGCTGAGCAACGGCATACCTCGGGGGGGGGGGGCTTGAGGGGACTCATTTGGGGGACACATTTGGCAGCCTGCCCACCGCTGTCGCTCGCTCACACTCGCTCACCCCACTCACCCACCCCAATCACCACTCACACGTCCCGCTCACCTGCCAGCCCCACTCACCCACCTTATTTGCTGTTCGCCTGCCCGCCCACCCTGCTCACCCTCCAGCTATTATAAAAACAACAGGACTGTGGATCATATCACTGTATGTTCTGTATTTTCTGTGTACTGTATGTATTATCCCCAGAGGTGGGATCCAGCAGGTTCTCAAAGGTTCCCAAGAGTAGGTTACTAATTATTTGTGTGTGCCGAGAGGGGGTTACTAATTGGTGATTTTGCCACGTGATTTTTGCCTTAGTTACGCCCCTCCTCTCAACAGTAGCGTGCAGAACTTGAAGCAGTCTAGCAGGAGGTGCACTGGTGTGCGTGGCAGCCTGCGCCTGCGTGCATACGTTTCCCGCCCAAGGACCGGCGCAGTGGCTGCATCTTGCCACAGCCCTGCCCAGGAATGCCCCGCCCCCAGAATGCCCGGCCATGCCCCTGTCGTGCCCCGACGCCCCAGCCCCATTGGCGCTATGCCACAGTTTGAATCCCACCACCATGGGAACCTGTTACTAAAATTTTTGGATCCCACAACTGATTATCCCGCTCTTACTGCCCTGCTTTCTACTTTTGTAATACCCTTTTCTGCATTGTTTGAGATATTATGTGTAATGATTTTGCTCTGTTTCAAATTGTTATCATCGTAGTTTTATTGCATGGTTTATTAGATATCTCATCTGATTGACTGCATTGATTTATACTGTGCAATTTGTTTTAAGTCTCACTGAGAAAGGTGGGCTATAAAGTAAATAAAATAAATAAAATGCATGGTAACAGGCTGCGAGTAGGGTTCTTTTCTAAGTAATCAGGCAACAGTGGCATGATCCCTGATCTGTCCACAGGTGAGGGATCCTTTCCCAGCAACTTTTCATCTTCAGCGCAAGAACCACAACCCTCCCCCGTGAATATGATTCCTGTGGGGTCACATAAATTAGCAAAAGATTTATGCTTATTTATCTCTTGTCCTAAATGCCTTATTATTTGTTTCCTGTCCGGTCAAAAATAATTCCCCATCAATAAGAGTTCTTCAGGAGTATTGTTGAATGCTGACCTGTTCGCTCTGTCTTTTTCTTTGCGTTGTTCATGTTGGAAGTGAAGGACTTTTCACTGTTACGCTGTTTCCTGCCTCAACCTACAGAGGGGGTTTTACTAGAGAGCTAGTGGCTAGATAGGGACCTAGGGATTTGACACCTTTACTCTATCATGCTGGTTCTATCCCTTTGATGTTAGACTGATACTCTCAGGGACTTCCTTCCTTCCGGCTTCTTCCTCGACCCCTTCTCCATTCTTGTTCCTACCATGCCTAGAGAGAGGATGGATGCTCCTCGCATCCATCTCCATCCAGCTAGATTAGGATAGCATAGTGACTCTATCTACCTACCTTTCTATCCAGAATGGAGTTCACTAATAAATACTCTTTTTATTAGCTTAGAAACGACAACTGACTCCAACTTTCTTTTGTGTAAGCTTGCCGCACATTGGGATCCATCACGCGCATGCACGCACATGAGGTAAGGCTTCTGCTGTGTTCTAGCCACCCGTGCCGCTCTGCTAACTATGATAAGGGGTAATCTCCAACTACTAGGAGCACTTATCCCAACAGTTCAGAGACTGGCCCAACATGGTTTTTACCCCTACATTTTTACCCCAACTGCATAGAGAATTCACACCTGGAAAGATTTATGGCAGGATTCACACCTTTTTGCTTCAACTCCTCCTTTTTCCCTTTACACAATGTACACTTGAAAGACTTGTGACAGGTTTCACACCATCCCCTAGAACTGATTGGAGGGGCATGACGGTCAGGACCCCTGCTCTGTTCAAGAAAAATACTTCTGTGCGAGCAAAAGTCTTCATGAAGTAACAGCAGTTCAGCAAAAAAAAATGCCATCAGACATTTACAGACAGAATTGGGAAACCCCACCAAAAAACCCCTTTCATGTAGGAACGAGGTCTCGCCGCCCTGCCCTAATTCACGCCTCCTATCCCAGAGAAATCCAACTCTTCCCTCTCAGTTGGAAAGGAATGTGGCTGGCCTCTCTTATCGCATTCTACTTCATCCAAGCGAACACAAGAAATAACCCCAGGTGTCTAACTAAAAAAACCAGGCCGTGGATTCCCAGGACTCAGTAGCGTAATGCCAACGGGACAGGCGACGTCCCAGGCGCACGTCTGTGGGGGTGGTGGCGGGGGGGTGGCATTCTGGGGGCGCGGTGTTCCATGGGCGGGGTGGGGGTGGGGTGGGGGCGCATGCGTGCCCAAGGCACAGTTCCCTCTCACTCCGCCCTTGCCAGGATTGCATTTAAGATGGTGGGGGAAACACAAATTACCGTACCCAGGAGGGGAATTATGGTCAGGCCCAACACGACAGGATATGACAATGAAAAATGATTGATGGGGCACTGTCCCCTTTTGCCTCACCATGGCTATGCACCTGCCCTGTCCCCATAACCCTCCTACTGGTTGCCAGGCGTTCCCTAACCCAGAATGCAAGAAGAGAATTGTAACTGCTGCAGTTGCCATGTTCCATGTTTGGGGCTCTTTCTAGTATGGGGAGGGGGCAGAACAAACTGCAGATAGATTCAGGACGAACTTGGCGATAGTGTGGTTATTTTCATAATCCTCGAGGCCTCTTGTCTTCCGCAATTCTATCAGCCTCCAGATCCAACAGACTCCTCTTCAGACCTCCTTGCCTGCCAGAGATTTAACTAGAATTCTTCTGGAGAAATCACCTTGCCTATGCTTAAACTCAGTGGTGGGATCCAAAACATCAGTAGAACCTGCCGCCCCCCCCCCCTCTTCCCCTCTTTTAGGGGACTTTTAGGGGATCTGATAATAGGCCGCCATCTATTATGTTTGGTATCTGGAAGCTGCATTTTAATAGAGTTGGTTTTAATGTATATAGAGCTATAATTACTTATTTAACTGATTTTGGTATTATTGATTTTATTTTGAGCTCTATTGTATATCTTGTTGTTCACCACCCTGAGCCCTCCGGGGGAGGGCGGTATACAAGTATAAATAACAACAACAACAACAACAACAACAACAGGTTCCGATGGTGGTGGGATTCAAGCAGTGGCGCCGCTGCACACACGCACCTCCAGTCCCTATTGGGCAGGGAGGTTGCTTTAGTAACCCCTTCTCGGCACTCAGAAAAAATTAGTAACCACTTCTACCATGTTTTCCTGAATATAAGACAGTGTCTTATATTAATTTTTGCTCCCAAAGATGCGCTATGTCTTATTTTCAGGGGATGTCTTATTTTTCTGTGTTCTGTTCGTCGGGCATGCTTCCAAACAAAAACTTTGCTATGTCTTACTGTCGGGGGATGCCTTATATTTCGCACTTCAGCAAAACCTCTACTATGTCTTATTTTTAGGGGATGTCTTATATTCGGGGAAACAGGGTAGAGAAGTGGTGAGAACTGGTTGGATCCCACCTCTGCTTAAACTGCACAACTGCGCGAGCACCCCCAAGAAAGAGGTCTCATGCAACTCTTCTTTAACACCCGCCCAATGCTTCCCCTTCTGGCTTTTATCAGAGGCTCAGTCAGACAACCAGGAGCACATGAGTGTCCATAAATAAGGTTCTGAAGTTGTGAAAATATTTTGTTATATTTGGAAATAATGTGCGCATTGTTTGATAGTGTGCAATTTTTTTAAAAAAAGAACCCTTAAGCAATCCAACAAACATTAGACACATATACCGATCATTATTTGTGTGTGTCTTTTTCTCCCCCTCAGACTTTTGTATGCCCAGGCACATTTCAATCTAACGACAGCCATGGTATACAAAAGTTACCATCTACCTAGTGAGAGTTATAAAACTCAAAACATGCTGTAAACAGCGCCGTGACTTTGTTTAACATAGTGCATTCTGTGAAGACCCGCTTTTATTTACCTAGCGGTAAACCTTTATGTATTAAAAAAAAAGGGGCTACAGAAGGCACAATACATAAATTATCAACCAGTCACGAACATCCAACTAGTTAATCAAACAAATAGGACATGTAACAAAGAGAAAAGCTATAAATATTGACAGCAAGCTGCTCCAGTCCCACAAACATTCAATACTTCAGGTTCTCAAGTGTGAGTTTTATATCAGTCCCCCTAGAAACAGTTTGTATTCTCCAATAAATTTTTACAGTTGATTCACCTGCCCGATACCCTTCAGCCATTTCCTTCAGAAGCTGTCAAAGCCGCCAACTATAATCTATGGCCCGACCAACAAGAACAGCTGTAGCCATTCCTTCGGCTGCTTCCTGCGTCCTGTTCTGCATAAAATAATACATCAAGATTAATTGATTTCCCGTCAGTCTCTCAGAATAGAAAATTAATTTTCATGTAGCTATTTTCCCCGGCATATGAATTTTGTACATGGCAAGTAATTTGAGTTTTTAATTATTCATAAGCAAGAGAGAGAGAGAGAGAGAGAGAGAGAGAGAGAGAGAGAGAGAGAGAGAGAGAGAGAGAGAGAGAGAGAGAATTTCACAACGTATGATAAACTGAGGGACTCCAAGCCCGAAGGCCACAAACCAAGGCCTTGGGTTTTGCTGAGACAACCGCAGCATTCACTAATGCCTACATAAATAATATATGTATTAACATACATCTTAGTACAACATCAATTTCTCTCATTCTGACCTAAGGCTACCAGGGTCACCCAACTGCAGTTTGTCAAAGCAGTTGCCTTCAGGTATGCCTGATGCACTAAAACCAGATATATGGACCACACCAGCCATACTGGGCTGACGTCTTTGTGTCGCTCAAGCACAGAACGCAAAGGAGCGGCTCTGCTTAGAAGATCCGTTCAAGTGGTGATCAAAGCCACCGTTCATTCTAGTGCCCCTCGTTGCGCCGGCTGGCACATAGACTGCTTTGTTATTTACAAGCCAAGTTGTCGAAAGGCACGCACCTTAAGAGGGCAACAAACCACTCAAGCTTCACAGCATTGCAAATAAGGCATACTTGAAAATGTCAAGTTGCCACTGACTTATAGCAACCCTGTGGAGTTTTCAAGGCAAGGAACCGGCAAAGGTGGTTTGCCATTGTCTTCCGTTGCATAGCAACCCTGGACTCTACGCTTGTGCTGAAGAGCCCTTTTCAATTATCCAGCTTTGTGTAGTTCAAGGAAAGCCAGGAGAACGGGAGCTTTCCTGATCTTCTCAGGTAGGTCATTTTCACAAAGTGAGAGTCACAGCCCACATATACCTGCAGCGGGTTATTTTGCCTGTTTGCAGACTGGCATCTGCAGAAGACCCTGCTTGGATGAGCGAAGCGGTTGTGGCAGTGCAGAGGGTGGAGGTGGTCTCACAGATGAAGGACTTTCTACGTGATGGCCAATATCTTAAATTAAGCCTGGAAACTGATGGGCGACCAGTGAAAATGACTGTAGAATGGTAGTAATATCCACACTCCATCTAGCTCAGCGGTTCTCAACCTGTAGGTCGCGACCCCTTTGGGGGGTCAAACCACCCTTTCACAGGGGTCGCCTAAGGCTCTCTGCATCAGTGGTCTCCATCTGTAAAAGGCTGCCTTGTTACATGGCAGATTTAATAAGCAAGAAAAGGCTAAAATATTGTGCCCATGTAACGATGGCTCAGTTGAATCTCTGGCCCACCAATTACTACACTGTCTCAGATTCAAGGAAATCAGATCCAAGTATGTGAATCTTACTCCTTTACATTTACCCCATCTCCCCGATTTAATTAGATTGCACTACTTGTTGGACAACCCTGATCCTTCTCTCTGTATGATAGTGGCAGACTTTCTCCTGGAAATTACTAAACGCCAGTAGATTTCCTTCGACCTGTATTGTATATGCTTTTTAATCCATTTTTATTACTGATATACTGTTGTCTATGCCAATAAAGGCTTGCTTCTTCTTCTTTACATCTGTAAAATGGATAAATGTTAGGGTTGGGGGTCACCACAACATGAGGAACTGTATTAAAGGGTTGCGGCATTAGGAAGGTTGAGAACCACTGATCTAGCTTCTGACAATAGCTGGGCTGCAGAATTCTGCATCAACTAGAGTTTCCAGACTGGTTTTGAGGAGAATCCAATGCATAGCACATTACAGCAGGGTAGCCTCATGGTTATCACAGCATGGGGCCATCAAAGTAGGGGGCCATCTTTCAGGCTAGACCAAGTAAAGTGGTTTTGCAGTGGCATTAACTCACTCCTCCAGTAATAACATTGGGTCTGGTACAACCCCAAGGCTCTTACATAGGTCAGCTGAATTCCATCAAAAATGAGGAGGACAATGTTCTTCAAGCTTTCCCCCTTCTCAACCTACATTACCTTTGTGTTTTCAGGATTGAGTTTCAATGGGGTTACGCTTGGCCAATTGACCACACGAGTCAGGTAGCAATTTAGGAGACTCGGTTAAGGATTTATAGAGCTGGGTATAATCCACATATTGATGGCCACCGACCCCCAAGTGCTAAACGATTTGTCCTCAGGGCTTTACCTAGACATTGAAAAGCATCAAGCCCACCAGCCCTGCACCCTGTGCAACTCCAGAGGTTGGGTTTGGCTTGGGGCCGGCGTAAGTTAAGGATCACCTTCTCCCAGATGAACCTACCTTCCCTCTCCAGACATCTTGGGGGGAACTGCTTCCGGTGTCCCTGCCTTCTGAGGCTGGACAGGTAGCAACCCGAGAAAGGATCTTTTTGGTTGTGGTGCCAAAATTTGGGAACTCCCTCTTCATGGAGATTCATCGGTCTCACTTTATTGCTATCTTCCACCAGCAGGTGAATACTTTGCTGGTTCATCTGGCACACCCACAATAGTTTATTGGCCTTCCTCCCTGGTGTTAGTGTTGGTGTTGTATATGTTTGTGTGTTGTTGAATTTTTGCATGTACTTATTTAAGACATTTTAGTGTTGGAAGTTTTAATATTTTAATCTTTGGGGACTCTATTTGGGTAGAACGACAACAGAGAAGTGTATTAAGAAATAAATGAATACATTCCTTTTGGGGAGACGACTAACGCAAGGACATTTTATATATGTTTACCAGTCAGTTTGGCTGTCAACTCTTGGAAGGTACAACTTTGGCAAGGAGTGGGGCGTTGCACCAGACCCATCCAAGTGCTAGGTCTCTCCCTCTTGAATTTGCTGGAAAAGTGAGGGAAGTCTGGAGCGGAGTAGAAAAGGCCAAGCAGAGATCAAGCCCACCAGCCATGCCATTCCTCACATATTTATCTCATAGTTGGAATGACTCTCAACCAAATTAGTCAAAGGTGTTCTGATAATGAGGAGACAAAAAGAAATAACTGTCTCCCTTCTATTTTTGCCATTGGAAGAAAAAACCCTCAAACAATTGAGAGGAAACCTAGTGAGAGTGATGAATAAGTTGCCTTCCTCACATTGGTTAGTTAACTCTTAGGGCATAGGTGTCAAACTCGTGGCCCTCCAGATGTTATGGACTACAGTTCCCATCATCCCCTTCCAGAATCATGCTGGCAAGGGATGATGGGAACTGTAGTCCATAACATCTGGAGGGCCGCGAGTTTGACATCTGAGGGAATGTCCAAACACCAGACAGACATGAAATGCAATTAATCGAGACGTAATTTCATGTCCTTTCAGGTACTTTCTTTTTTGTCCCATCCAATATGAACGACGGATGATAATTTTGTCCCATCCGATTGCTATATGACCACGTGTTGATTATATTTAGATTTTCTGGCTATAAAATGCTACAATATTCAGGATGCAATTAAAACACTTCCATAAATATTGATATTTTCAAAACGAAACAACTGCATATTATTGTACAAGAACCCCCCACCCCTCCCCCCAAGAATGCAATGAAATTATAATGATTCCTTTTGGACATCAATAAATACCGGTAAGCATTTAAAATCTCCAATTTTATTCCCTCTTCTAGTGATATAACTGTACAAAGCTGAGACATGAGGATTGAATATTTGTTCTGAAGAATACTAATGATGGATTCACACAGTTTGTGGACTATTTTGTAAAATGTCTAGGTAAATTAATTTTTGTCCACAACCACTTGGCTGCACTCATACCAGTGATGGGATACAAAAATTTTAGTAACAGGTTCCCATGGTGCTGTGGCGTAGCACCAATGGGGCTGGGCGGGGCACGACAGGGCTGGGGCGGGCATTCCGGGGGCGGGGCATTCCTGGGTGAGGATGTGGCAAGGACGCAGCCACTGCGCCAGTCCGGGGGCGAGAAACGAATGCACGCAAGCACAGGCTGCCACGCACGCCGGTGCACCTCCTGCTAGACTGCTTCAAGTTCTGCGCGCTACTGCTGAGAGGAGGGGCGTAACTAAGGCAAAAATCACGTGGCAAAATCACCCATTAGTAACCCCCTCTCAGCACACACAAATAATTAGTAACCTGCTCTCGGGAACCTGCGAGAACCTGCTGGATCCCACCTCTGACTCATACTGTTCAGTTTCTTGCATCAAAAATCCACAAAACACATTTAAGAGCTGCACGGAAACATAAGCAAGTTTTGCGTTTGTCTAGTAACACTTGCCAGACAAACACACTAGAGGAATGCTAGCTCATGTCAGGTACTTGGTCATGCCCAGTGAGACTGGAAATGTTTCTGTTGAAGAACATGTCAGGTATTCAGGGCATCCAGGTAACTACCCTGGCAGTGGTAGTTAAGAAGGGCAGTGGTCCAGAAAGCCACAATCCAAAACTGATTTCCCCAATCTACCTCTCAAAACCTCTTTCTCTATAGCTGTTTGCACATGTAAATGCAAACACAGACACAACAAGATTTAAGCGACACAAACAAATCCTAACACTCACGTTGCAATCAACGTACATTTCAGATGTTTCAAACCGCCAACATTTCAGTCCCTCCCCTGTGCCACGAATGGCTAGCTATTTCCCCATAACATTGGCATGAAAGAACAATGGTCTATTTATAATCCTGTAATTAATTTTTTTTTAAAGTCCCCAACTTTAAAGAGCACTTGCTAAGCTGACGCTGCAACTGTGGAAGTGTTCTGGCGTAGCTTAAAGGCCTTTGTTTCTAGCGACTGAATCGGCGGCGGCTTCTATTTCTAAGTATAGCAAGAGGTTCTAATTATTTTTAGAGGCCTAATTAGCATTTAGTTTTACATTACAACAAACTGAAGCAAAATTGTACCCCTTCTCCAATAAACAGCATTCACAGTGTGCAATCAAGCTGCCGCATGATGCAATGAGAATTAATAGCACTGCACGCCAATGGTAAATCCTACAACTCCCGCTGTGTGTGTTTAATAATTTTTCACTCCTTCCAGATTGTTCCCATCAAACACAATTCCCCAGATCCTAATCAGCTTCCCTCCCCATCAATACTACACAGAGATCTGAGCGCTGGAAATTATCTGCAATTTCAAAAAGTGCTTTGTTGCATTATTAGGCTACTGACCTAAGAGGTAATGGGTAAATAGTTTGGGGGAAAACATCCAAAGGACAATATAAATTAAAAGCTGATGCTCAGGCTGGCTGTTTTCAGGAAAGCCACAAACGGCTCGAGTTTCCACACATCTCTAAACTCTAGCTGTGCGAAGGCCAATAATGTTGTATATTTGAATTAGGATCTTTGTTTGCTTAAAATTACATTTTAGGCAAATTATGCATGCAGATAAATGCCTTAATGGGAAAGTTCATCAATTCAATCAGTCTGAGCTTCTACTTTTGATGATTAAAAAAACACTCATGGTAAGAACATAAGAACATAAGAACTAGCCTGCTGGATCAGACCAGAGTCCATCTAGTCCAGCATTCTGCTACTCGCAGTGGCCCACCAGGTGCCTTTGGGAGCTCACATGCAGAATGTGAAAGCAACGGCCTGCTGCTGCTGCTGCTCCCGAGCACCTGGACTGTTAAGGCATTTGCAATCTGAGATCAGGGAGGATCAAGATTGGTAGCCATAGATTGACTTCTCCTCCATAAATCTGTCCAAGCCCTTTTTAAAGCTCTCCAGGTTAGTGGCCATCACCACCTCCTGTGGCAGCACATTCCAAACACCAATCACACGTTGTGTGAAGAAGTGTTTCCTTTTACTAGTCCTAATTCTTTCCCTCAGCATTTTCAATGAATGCCCCCTGGTTCTAGTATTGTGAGAAAGAGAGGAAAATTTGTCAACATTTTCGATCCCATGCATAATTTTATAGAGTTCAATCATATCCCTGTAAGGAATTCCATAGAAGCAGAAATAAAAGGCTCTTTGGTGGAAAAAGACCGTTTATTCAGACATCTTAGAAAGCTCAAGTACACGCAGTGGCAGGAATGACACTTCCCGCCAGAAGCACAGGTTATAACTCTATCCACCCCATCCCCCTCCCGGCTTCCCATGGGAACGGAGACCTCATCTCCCGCGCAGAGATAAAGTCCCCCCCCCACCCCCCCCCCCCCCCCCCCCACCTCCCCCCACACCCCCCACCCCCCACCCCCAACCACCCCTCCCCCCCCCCCCCCTCTCCCCCCCCCCCCACCCACCCCCCCCCCCTCCCCGCCCCCCCCCCCACCTACACCCCCTCCCCCCCCGACCCCCCCCCCCCCCCCCCCCCCCCCCCCCCCTCCCCCCCCCCCCCCCCCCCCCCCCCCCCCCCACCCCCCCCCCCCCCCACCCCCCCCCCCCCCCACCCCCCCCCCCCCCCACCCCCCCCCCCCCCCACCCCCCCCCCCCCCCACCCCCCCCCCCCCCCACCCCCCCCCCCCCCCACCCCCCCCCCCCCCCACCCCCCCCCCCCCCCACCCCCCCCCCCCCCCACCCCCCCCCCCCCCCACCCCCCCCCCCCCCCACCCCCCCCCCCCCCCACCCCCCCCCCCCCCCACCCCCCCCCCCCCCCACCCCCCCCCCCCCCCACCCCCCCCCCCCCCCACCCCCCCCCCCCCCCACCCCCCCCCCCCCCCACCCCCCCCCCCCCCCACCCCCCCCCCCCCCCACCCCCCCCCCCCCCCACCCCCCCCCCCCCCCACCCCCCCCCCCCCCCACCCCCCCCCCCCCCCACCCCCCCCCCCCCCCACCCCCCCCCCCCCCCACCCCCCCCCCCCCCCACCCCCCCCCCCCCCCACCCCCCCCCCCCCCCACCCCCCCCCCCCCCCACCCCCCCCCCCCCCCACCCCCCCCCCCCCCCACCCCCCCCCCCCCCCACCCCCCCCCCCCCCCACCCCCCCCCCCCCCCACCCCCCCCCCCCCCCACCCCCCCCCCCCCCCACCCCCCCCCCCCCCCACCCCCCCCCCCCCCCACCCCCCCCCCCCCCCACCCCCCCCCCCCCCCACCCCCCCCCCCCCCCACCCCCCCCCCCCCCCACCCCCCCCCCCCCCCACCCCCCCCCCCCCCCACCCCCCCCCCCCCCCACCCCCCCCCCCCCCCACCCCCCCCCCCCCCCACCCCCCCCCCCCCCCACCCCCCCCCCCCCCCACCCCCCCCCCCCCCCACCCCCCCCCCCCCCCACCCCCCCCCCCCCCCACCCCCCCCCCCCCCCACCCCCCCCCCCCCCCACCCCCCCCCCCCCCCACCCCCCCCCCCCCCCACCCCCCCCCCCCCCCACCCCCCCCCCCCCCCACCCCCCCCCCCCCCCACCCCCCCCCCCCCCCACCCCCCCCCCCCCCCACCCCCCCCCCCCCCCACCCCCCCCCCCCCCCACCCCCCCCCCCCCCCACCCCCCCCCCCCCCCACCCCCCCCCCCCCCCACCCCCCCCCCCCCCCACCCCCCCCCCCCCCCACCCCCCCCCCCCCCCACCCCCCCCCCCCCCCACCCCCCCCCCCCCCCACCCCCCCCCCCCCCCACCCCCCCCCCCCCCCACCCCCCCCCCCCCCCACCCCCCCCCCCCCCCACCCCCCCCCCCCCCCACCCCCCCCCCCCCCCACCCCCCCCCCCCCCCACCCCCCCCCCCCCCCACCCCCCCCCCCCCCCACCCCCCCCCCCCCCCACCCCCCCCCCCCCCCACCCCCCCCCCCCCCCACCCCCCCCCCCCCCCACCCCCCCCCCCCCCCACCCCCCCCCCCCCCCACCCCCCCCCCCCCCCACCCCCCCCCCCCCCCACCCCCCCCCCCCCCCACCCCCCCCCCCCCCCACCCCCCCCCCCCCCCACCCCCCCCCCCCCCCACCCCCCCCCCCCCCCACCCCCCCCCCCCCCCACCCCCCCCCCCCCCCACCCCCCCCCCCCCCCACCCCCCCCCCCCCCCACCCCCCCCCCCCCCCACCCCCCCCCCCCCCCACCCCCCCCCCCCCCCACCCCCCCCCCCCCCCACCCCCCCCCCCCCCCACCCCCCCCCCCCCCCACCCCCCCCCCCCCCC